>NC_090257.1:28173234-28197749 GCF_037325665.1 Littorina saxatilis
GAAGTGGATTTTCAAGGCTACCAAGTGAGAACTGACAGCTACCTCTACATTTGCTTTTGACTAATCATTGGTACTTGAAATTCGCTGTAGTCGAATTTGAAGGTAAGACCATCCGTTTTCATTTACATTCCTGCAAACTATTCACGACTTTCCGACCTTGACATTGTAGTGGGGGTCAAGTGGGCGTCGGCATCATTGTCCAATCAGAAATAGGGATGCGCTTCCGCTTCCTGTCCCGCCCAGTCTGCGCAAAAGAAATGGCGCAAAACTGTTTGCGCGGAAAAAGGTGATGAAAAAAAGAACACAACCTGGTTTGATAACCAAATGATTGCGACCTTGCATTCTAGCATCATTTAATGTGGAACAACGACACATCTGATAAACAAATAGCCAGTTTATTACCAACATGGGTTTAGAATCGAAGCGGTAAACCCGGACGCTGTTTGCACACGTAAATCCGGAGAAGCTATCGAAGTAGGTGTCATGTCGTTTCACTCCGAGTGTGCCAGCACCGGCCCTCTACCCGCCAAACCCCCACTAGGCAGGGAAAGTGGTTCGACCTTGCATGACTGCAGGGCAAGTTCGATTTTGCTAGCTAAAATTGCTGCTAGTGCTGCCTTGTCTAGATCTGGAACTTTTTCAATTGGATTTTTTTCTCTATTATACTGGAATAAGTGGGTGCTTTTCTAGATCTAAGCATCGACCGAATTAGATAAAGATGTTCCTTGCATTGCATTCTCCTAAATCTGTTATTCTAACCAGTTTGTTTAAGAATATAATTGTTCGATAAGCTTACAAGATTTTTTCTTTTTTAAGTAAGTGGTTTCACACGTACAACATGAGACCCACATGCACTAGACAATGGAAGTTGAGGTACGGTCCTCGTTCAATACCACAAATGCCAGTATTATATTTCAGACTCCTTTTGGAGGAATGTGTGGGGTTTGGGTGTTGAACTTGAAGTGGCAGATTGTTTGCACAGGTATGAATGTTCGTACGTTCGAACGTGCACACATGTATGCAGGCATTTGTTTGTCAAGCAGGAACATGCAACATTTTGTTGACCGTATGTGAGTGCGTGTGTAATAAAACCAACGACAAACAATACAAAAAGCTCCAGCTCTGCTTCTTCACCAGTCACAGACGCATTGCGTTGTTCAGCTTTCCAGAAATATATTAACTCAGTCAGAATCCGCTTCATGAATATTTTATTTCAGGAAAAAGTCAATCGAATCTACACAAAAAAAGGTTATTGCGTTGTTCTGTCTTTGAGACTGTATCACGTAATATTGAGCTACTAGAAGAAACATGTCTGTGGCATAGTTTGACCCAACAGATAGAGAAGTCAACAGAGGTATTCTGCCGTCAGCAGCTTTATTGCTGTTTTGAATTTGATCTTGCAATATTTTATTACATAATTTTGCAACACACAAAGAAATCGTAATTGAATATTTTACGCAAAATTGAATAATTCGCAAACATGTTTGTATGAACAAATATTATTTTAAGAAAATATGAGTGTGAGGATGGACGTATTTTGAGTGAAGTAGCAGAAATTCTTTTTAAGTTCTTTAGCTACATGCACACGTTCTGTTAATTACGTTCTTAGCAGGGAGATCCAGATTAATAATACTGCTGTGACAGGTTGTGGTTTCCATACACACTTTGAATACAGGAAAACAAAAACAAAAACAAAAACACAGTTTTAAAAAACATGTGCACATAGGATTAAAATATTAAAGTGTACAGAATAAAAGCAACATATGTACAAAAACAAATCTCGTGGTTCTCTTGTCAAACCCACTGTAGTAAGCACAGAATAGGAGAGAAGATTTTGGAGAAGGTGGCTTAACCTACTGAAGTAAATGATCAAGAGGATTCTAAGCATCCAGTGCTAAAGCTCTCAAATCACAAGACATACACACTTGTTGTGGCTATCCGAACTGTTGATTTAAAACAAAAACATACCTACAAATTGTAAACATCTATTACAAAATTATATATATTGTATGGATCTGTCTAAGTTGTAAAATATACTGTACAGAACATTTTAAATAATCTGCACAAATCTCGTGGTTCTCTTGTCAAGTAGTAGGCACAGAAAAAACCCAAAAAAACCTGTGTTTTGTCTTGTAAATTATACTTTACTAAATGTGTACAGTATTCTAAGAAAAAAAAATCTTCCTTTTTATCATATCAATTGCCTCCCTTGAATTTTATTTGTAAAATAATTCTGAGAAAAAAAGCTTTCTACTTAAAAGCAGTGCAATCAAGAAAATGGGTACAACCTGTGTGTATACCTTTATTCCTTATTCTTTTTATATTTAGTCAAGTTTTGACTAAATATTTTAACATCGAGGGGGAATCGAAACGAGGGTCGTGGTGTATGTGCGTATGTGTGTGCGTGCGTGCGTGTGTGTGTGTGTGTAGAGCGATTCAGACTAAACTACTGGACCGATCTTTATGAAATTTGACATGAGAGTTCCTGGGTATGAAATCCCCGAACGTTTTTTTCATTTTTTTGATAAATGTCTTTGATGACGTCATATCCGGCTTTTCGTGAAAGTTGAGGCGGCACTGTCACGCCCTCATTTTTCAACCAAATTGGTTGAAATTTTGGTCAAGTAATCTTCGACAAAGCCCGGGGTTCGGTATTGCATTTCAGCTTGGTGGCTTAAAAATTAATTAATGACTTTGGTCATTAAAAATCGGAAAATTGTAACAAAAAATAACAATTTATAAAACGATCCAAATTTACGTTTATCTTATTCTCCATCATTTGCTGATTCCAAAAACATATAAATATGTTATATTCGGATTAAAAACAAGCTCTGAAAATTAAATATATAAAAATTATTATCAAAATTAAATTGTCCAAATCAATTTAAAAACACTTTCATCTTATTCCTTGTCGGTTCCTGATTCCAAAAACATATAGATATGATATGTTTGGATTAAAAACATGCTCAGAAAGTTAAAACAAAGAGAGGTACAGAAAAGCGTGCTATCCTTCTTAGCGCAACTACTACCCCGCTCTTCTTGTCAATTTCACTGCCTTTGCCATGAGCGGTGGACTGACGATGCTACGAGTATACGGTCTTGCTGAAAAATGGCAGCTACTTGACTAAATATTGTATTTTCGCCTTACGCGACTTGTTATTTAATTGAGGATGTCACTACGCAGTTTTACTGATTTAAAAAAAATTCGCTTCAAATTATCTCCCTTGAACAAACACTTCTTTTTACAATTAAATTTTGTTTACACGAAGAGGTAGTTTTAAGGGTATATACAAGAAAACAATATTGCAACCTTAGATGTATTTACATTTGGACTAATTCCATTTAAAAAAAAATTCAAACTATAAATGATAAATCAAAATAAAACAGATTTTGGGGCTGTGCACAAGCTAATAGGATAAAACACGAAAGTCGTACCCAAGAATCGTCAAATACTTTTGCTAACAGCTATACTTAAACATAAGAAAATATGATCTGCATCTCTTGTTATGAAGATGATGGCACTGGTCCACCGAAGTGCATGCCATATATGCTTTACTGTGCGCTCTCCCTCTCAATGGTCTTTCTCTGGCTGACTCGATTCTGAGGAGATAAAAGAAAAACACATTCAGTACAAGCTGTAAAAAATAACAACAAAACTAGTATTACTTAAAGTAGCTGCTGGTTTCTGAGTATTTGATTGAAGGCCCAATCCGACTTGTAAGAAGTTTGCCCGACTGTCGCAGATTTGGTCAGGTAATTGCATGGAGTAAAATCATGCCTCAATTTGGTAACATACAAACTGCAATATTCTAAGGCTGTGAGTGTGAGAATACATCGGCGCCACTTTCTTTTTGTGTGTGCGCATGTTTTAGTGCCAAAAATGAATAGGCCGAGTGCTCTCTCTGCAAAACTTGTGTGAAGCTTCAAAACTCTATCAATGGTTTGAAAGAAAAAACATACTTTTCCATTTTGACGTTCCTGTTCCCTTCCCTGTGAAATTTACTGTCCGTAGGTTACCGGATTTTGTTAATGTCCGTGAAAACCTCAACTATTTATTGCTGAGTGCCTAGTGATAGCTATTCCCCTCAACGACCAAGCACTGCTGAATCCTGATTCTTCCCATTGTTTGATTCTGTAATGAAATTGTGTAGTTGGTAGTTATGTGAGCTTCTTCTTGGGGGGGGGGGGTTATTAAACCATCATATCACAAAGTAAGACTTCATTGTAATGTGCAGATATTTGTTCAGGTGCCCACCATTTTCTATGTGAAAACATGTTGCTAACTAACATGAACCCAACCATAAAATGTGATGTAGGTGAGTAGCCCATCTAGAAAAAAGAACCTGTTCTAATTCGGAATTAGAACAGGTTCGTTTTTGTAGATGGGCTACTCACCTACATCACGTTTCATGGTTGGGTTCATGTTAGTTAGCAACATGTTTTCAAATTCTCATCAGGCAATCACGGCTGACACTAAACACAGAACAGGTGGGAAAGACATAATTCAATTTACTCACCTTCCTTGCATTGTGAGACTGGCCATATGAATCTGCTGAAGTAGTTCCTGCACATATTTAATCAAATATTCATCTTAATAACGTGTTAATATCGCTTGTTCTAGCAAATCAGACTTGACAGTTTTCTGAAGGCTTGCACAATTTAAGAGCTTGCCTGTCCCCAATCATTACAATAAGAAACAACATCTAGTATGCAAGTATTTTCAGGGTATGAAGGTTTTAATATGATGTCGGTTCTTCTGGGTGCATGGAGAAACACCTTACACAAAGTAGAACATACACAACAAATTCCAAACAATTGAGGTCACACCATAGTTTTACTCACAAACAAACAACAGCAATACAATAAACAGTCTGCAAACGCCTACATGTTGTCTACACTAGGTATAAAGAAACAAAGAAGCACATTAAAACAGGCTTTGTCAAGTAAACCATTACAGCAAAAGAGCAACAGCTGATGATCCAGACCACAAAAATGACATGGTTTCCCCTTATTCAGTTTGTGATTGTAGTCATATTGACGATGCATGACTTCAGTTTTTTCTAAGTAAGTCTCTTGGTGCGATTACGGATACATTCATTGTCACAATTACGACATGCTAATGTCTTACCTGGGTAAACTTTAACTCATGACTTTTGTTCAAACTGGCATAGACATTATGAGCACACCATAATTATTTTCCTCTTAGATTGTCTTCTTCTTTTTCTTCTTCTGCGTTCGATATTCATGGCCGTCATATCGTCAGGTCAGTGGCTGCCATGAAGTCTGCATAAACCAATTAAATAAATAATTAAGGAAAAAAACACCCTTACATCATAATAAATCAGAACCATCAAAACCACCCCCCACCCATCCAATAAAACCTGCATACAAAAACACTTCAAAATAAAAAAAATGAAAACATTTAATTCCACTTCAAAAATATAAAAGTTGTTATGCTTTATTTTCATTATCTCTTTACACACACAAAAATTGCTGTGCAAATCTTTTTAAAAACATCAATGCCCGAGACACCAGTAACCTGTTTATGTTGTTGACCTTGTAGCTTTTCAGTTTAAGAGGCTGTTCAAAAAACCGTTTCCCTGGAATCTGCACTATGATAACCATGAATAATACCGTAGGGAAAATATTACATCACCAAGACCTAAAAAATAACACCAACCGACAATCCTCACCCTTATTTCACCCACTATGCCAACCCAAAGACTGAAAAATAATAATCAAATACAGAATGAACAAAAATGCTTGATTTCATTTCTTCAATGATAAGTTGAAAATCTTCATTCTTCATAATAATGTTATTGGCATAATGTGTAATTGCCACAATTTACAGAGTTTTATGAAAAAATTCTTCATAATAATGTTATTGGCATAATGTGTAATTGCCACAATTTACAGAGTTTTATGAAAAAATGATGCGATAAAAATCAAAGGGAAAACATTTGTTCATAATTGTTTGTATACTGATACCTTATTTACCTTGTGGCTTGTGTGCCCCAGGTTTAGGAGCTGCTCAAACGTCCATTGCTCCTCAGTCTGCAAGAAATTAAGCGATGGCCTGAAGGAGAATGGAAAAAAAATCCTTTGTCAGCACCCTGTGTATGTGTGTGGGTGGGAATGTTAGATAAATAGACAGGGGTGTGGGTGGGGTGTGGGTGTGTGCAATAGCTACCACGCCTAATGCAGTCTGCAAAACAAGTGCAACACTTCTACAGAGCTTTTATGGTACAAAGCTTCAAATAAGAAACACATTACAATCAAATGAAAGCTGAGCCTGTCATTGCAAAATAAGAAGGAATATACAACAATCCAGTGGCATGTAAAATATTGTTCCTTCAGAAAGATGGCTCTGACAGCAGAAACAATTTAACTTGAAGTTTGAGTCAAAAATTATTTCTCTACATTAGCGAACGTAGGCTACTTGCAGTTATACCCCTCACACATGACATATTCACAGATTGAATAACAGTTTGTTCCCAATGTTGCTTCCGTGTCGGTTAGATCCATCTCGGTTAGATCCATCTGCAGAGTACGGATTGTCATCCGTTTAAAAAGGAAAAACAATCAGAACTTGTCCCGCAGTGGGGCACTGCGGTTATGAAATTAAAGGCCCCTCCTGTTTTTGGAACCGCAGGAGCTTTCTAGTTTGCTGTTAGGTAGATTTTTGGTTCCTCTTTCCTGTCATGCTCTCTTTTTCTTCATGAATTCTTTTCTTTTTTCTGCCTTCTTGCTCATTCACCTGTATTTTTTCCAAAAATCTCTTCTCTTGCCGCTTGTCTCGCGATTCATGTATAGTTTAATCTGTTAGTGTTCTGATGTAAGTCCAGCAGTAGATAGGTTAAGCCTATTTTAACATACTGGAAACTGGTAATCTTCCAGTAGGTATTAATTTAGTTTTACTAAAGCCTGCTGGGACACAAGTAATGGGTTAGTGCATTTGTAAACAGGAATCGCTTGACAAGTGGCCCCCTTCATCCCCCCCTTCCTCGTCCTGATATGGCTCTGCGTAGTCGGCTGGACGTTAAGCAACAAATAAACAAACAAACAAATCAGAACTTGTCATCAGTGATCAACCTACCTTGCAAGAGTGGGGTGAAACACTCACTTCCTGCCAACATGTCTGCAAAAAAAAGAGGAAACAATGCCAATGAAAGCTTAAAATGATTCTTTTGTTCAATATGTGTACACGTGCTTCATTTCTGGGGTGAAAGTGTAAAATATATCGATGGATTGATAGAACAATATAGCCTCAAGTTCACCGCACCAAAAAAACCTTATCAATCAACATTGTCATCACTCGATCAGCTATTCCATCTCTTTCATGTGTGTGTGTGATGGTGTGAGCGTGTGTGTGTTTGTGTACGTGTGTGTGTGTGTGTGTTTGTGAACAAGCTTTGAAAAACGTATGTTTACCTTGCTCTAGATCTACTGATTTTCGTAGGCGAAGACTTCTCTGCCGTGAGGGCGGCTTCGTTTCCCTGGCAGAATTCAACATCTTGTACAGATCTGCCGGTGATTTTCATTTCCTCCGCTTCGTGAGTCACTTGATCCACAGATTTAACGAACATTGAATGTTCTTTTAGTTCTTGTGACGGAAGTACAATCAAGGAATTAAGTGGGCATTCCTGAGCCCTCTGCTGGCTTCATGTCCACAAAGTAAATCGCACAAACTTGCAGGGTTTGGGGGATAGTTTATTACTTTCAGTGAAGAAGAACAGCTAGTCGTCGCTGCCCGTTCAGCATTCTTCGCGCGACTTTTGCAGAGGAAGGCATATGCAGGTTTTTTTTCCTGCTGAATGTTGCCAGGGTGCACAAACTGAGAAAGCATTCCCGATTTTCCACAATGTTCTACTTCTTTAGAGTCTTTTGCACAACATGATTTATAACTGCCAGTGTACGTCTAATTCATGATGCCTACCTGACAGCTGGGTCAAAAGTTACGTTCGAGAAAATACTCGAACTAAGTTCCAAACAACTCGAAGAGCAGACATGTAACATGTGGGATTTTGGCAAGCGGAAACGACGTAGATCTAATGTCATTCAAGGGTGTGGGAATGTCAAGGCCAGTTTTTGACTGGTTTTGAACTGAAGTTGGGCTCCGAATGGAAATAAACACTTCCTCCAGCTGCGCGACCCATTGATAACAACAGTTGGAACTGGTAGGAAGATGAACAGGTCTTGTGAACTGGCTACACACTGTTACGGTTCAAGTTTAAGTTCAAAGTAAACACTCAACTGAGGTGGCAGGTAATGGCGGACTTGACTTCCTTCATAACCAAATATCACTCTTCTGACAAAAAAACGCAAATGCTATGTTAAACCGGAAAATATGTAAACCGGAAAAGGAAGCGCATCAAAACCAAAATGGCAGCCCCCATGAAATCCGAAAGGTCACGGAAAAAAGTCGTGAATAGTCAGTTATAAGGAGCAAAAGACACACAGTTAAATACCAAACGTCCAAAGACCCGAGGCAAGTAAACTATTTTTTAACGATTTTTCTTTGGGGCGGTCCAAATGTACTGCTCTAAATTCACGTCTTCCTTTTGGCATCACTTATGGCACCAACCTGTACTTTCAGATGTCGGGATAAAGGGGCGATTGCCTGTTTGACTCTGTTCGTGTCAAGCTCCACACAGGGGGTACACGTATATATGTTACAGTTAATCTGTGAAACCAGGGAATACGTGTATTAACTAAACTATTTTAGGTAATACATGAATTAACTGGGTTTTTCCGTCAGTTAATTCATGTATTACCTAGTTAATACACGTATTCCCTGGTTTCACAGATTAACTGTAACATATATGGCCAGGAATCTGTCAGTGTGTCCAAAAAGTGTTACACAAACACCATTTTTAGACTTGCTTTATCTTATTAATGTTGTTGTGGGTAAGAAAGGAGATGTGGTTTTTAGCAGAATAAAACTGTTTTTATTGGTATGGGCCACCTGGGGCAGTTAAAAACCCGTTATAAACCGTTATTTTCTAATTTTTCACCGATCTTTATGAAATGTTGTGGTTAGGTTGGTTGTCCCTAACTGAATTTCAACAAGAATAAAAAGTTGATTTTTGGCAGTTAAAAAACCGTTAAATCCCGTTTTTTCACCAATCTTTATGAAATTTTGTGAGTGGTTATTTTTAGTTACATTTTGCTTCAATAAAAGATAAGTTAAGATAAGTTAAAGCAACCTCTGTCTTTGGTGTCTTAATTGTATGCTCCTCTGCCTGTGCTATATATCCTTTCCTTCCTCCCGACCTTCCCACATCTGGCGCTTGCGAGCAGGGTAAGAGGAGCATAGACACCAGTAACCTTAGAATAATAATACCAGAAAGCAGTGTAAGGTAGACACCAAGATGGCTGACGAAGCTGCCTGTGATGCTGCGCGTCTACGCTGGCAGGCTGTGCGCCCACCCAAGCTCCCCCTCTTCACCGGCGACAGCGAGGGCTGTGAGCTGGAGGACTTCGCCAGGGAAGCGCGACGCATTATCCACCACTACGCCTTGAAGAACCTGGGAGGAGAGTCCGCCGAGTGGATGATCCAGTCCCTTGAAGGCGCCGCTCGGAGGGAGGTCACCGGTCGTCCGCCTGCTGACACCGCGACGGCAGATCTGGTGCTCGCGGCTCTACAGGAGAGCTTTGGGGACCACCGGACCAAGTCGGCGATGCTGTCCACCTTCCACAGTCGGCGGCAGTGCATCAATGAGGGGGTCCTCAGTTTTGCCCAGACCCTCCATGCCCTGCAGGCGCGGCTCAACAACCTTGCAGCCGACACGGTGACCGATGAGGCACTCCGCGACAGGTTTGTCGATGGGCTGCAGCCTCCAGCACTCAGGCGGGACATCCGTCGTTTCATCCGGGAGAGGGAGGATGCAGATTTCACCGCTGTCCGCACAGAGGCTGGATGAGGGAGGACGCCGACTGCGACGTCCGCTCGGAGCAGGTGACTGTTACACCAGCCCGGAGCTCAGAGGTCGACGAGCTCCGTCACCAAGTGGGAGAGCTTGTGAAGCAGACGGCCGCACTCGAGCTCCGGACGGAGCTGAACCGGCGCCCAGCCTATCCGGAGCCCTCCCAGAACCACCCTTCCCACCTGTCCCTCAACCACCCCTCCCACTAACAGCCTGCGTCCCGACCCCGCTGCTGGCTGTGCGGCAAGTACGGCCATCTTCAGGTCCGCTGCCCGCTGAAGAGGCAGATCCTGAACTCACAATTCCGCCCCGACTCCCATGTCCCCTCCCACCAGCAGCGACAGGGAAACTAATTGCCCCCGTTGTCCATAACCAGACAACGGGGGGCGAGGGTTTCCTGCAGGGACTTACTGGGAAGTGTCCCACGACCAGAGTAAGCCTGCAGGGAAAGACTTTTTTTTTTTTTTTTTTTTTTTTTGACCTCAGTTGCATGCAAGGTTGCTTCAACCCATCTTTTTTTGCCTCTTTTGTCTTTTTTCTTTTTTTTTCTTTTTTTTTCTTTCTTTTTGGGCGGTGAGCATATCCTTCTTCATTGGTCTTCTTTTTATTTTTTTCTTCAATGAAATTTTAATTTTGTTTTCTTTTGCATTACAGGTTACATTTCCATTAAATTACTTTTTAATTCAACAGCAATCTAGCTAAGGACAATGGGGATACACCTTTCGTAGCGCAAGTTCTTGTTGAAATACAATTTCCAATGGAATAGGCGATTTAGTTTTCTTAACTTTGCTAATGCACATTTTTGCTATCAATAAAACATGGTTAATTAACGCTGATTCCTGACATTTTTCGATTCCGAATAATACATCTGTAATAGACAATAAGAAAGCCCGACCTGTCAGACTGTTCAACATTTTTTCAATATAAGTCCAAAACCTTCTAATTCGGGGACACTCATAGAAAAAGTGTTCCATGACATCCAAAATATGTGGGCACTCGTTACAGTTTTTTGTTTGACTTACTTTCATTTTATGTAATAAAATATTGGTGGGATATAAATTGTGACAAATTTTCCATTGCAACACACGCAGGCGCACTTCTTTTGTCACCTGTCGTGGCAACAACCACGTCTGTTCGACAAAATCAAAATCTAGTTTTCTTTTCCAAAAATCGATTGCATGAGATTTTTCAATGCTATAATTCCGTTTTTTCTTTAAATATAACTTAATTAACTTGGGTTTGCTTTTAAACACATTCAATTCATCATCAATTATATCTACATTAACTATATGTGCTGGGTTGTCTACAATCCAATCTTTCCATTGTTTTGGAATTGCATTCATCACAGCGTTGTATTCAAAAAAGGTTATTGCAGGGTTTTGCTGCACAGTGATCTGAACATCTTCACATAACAGAAACTGATTTCTTTCAACATTCAACAAATCATTTATAACATTAAAACCTTTCTGGCGCCATTTTACAGGGAAAGACTGTCACTGCACTTATCGACACTGGGAGCGAGGTGTCGACCATCACTGAGGAGTGGCTGACAGCTAATCTTCGCAACACGTCCATTTGCAGCTGTGATTTCCTCACCCTCAGAGCTGCGAATGGACTGGAGATTCCATACGCCGGCGTGGCCTTGGTGGAGGTCACTATCTTTGGCGACAGCTTCAAGAACGTTCCGTTCCTAGTGGTGAAGAATTCCCCTGACCCTGGCACCAGAAGCAAGAAGGGGGAAGTGCCTGCGCTCATTGGAATGAACATTCTTCAACGATCGGCACCTGCCGTGGCTGCTTCCTCCTTGCCGGCTAGTCTGCAGGTAGCTGTCCAGGAAGCCAGGCTCCAACAACGGCACACAGGAGGTCTGGCTAAGGTTGCTGGACCAACATTGATCCCAGCAGGCTCGGTAGCTACGGTGCGGATCACTGGACCACAGCAGTCAAGTCTACTGATTGCGTCCCCACTGTCTACGCCCCTCCCTGGTGGTTTGCTGCTGGTCCCCACTCTTGTCAGTCAAGGCTCAGCCAGGTTTGTGAGGGTAGCCAACCTCTCTGCAGTGGACTGCACCCTTAGACAAAGGACAGCTGTAGCAGTTTTAGAAAGGATTGAGACAGTGGAGAGTGATGAGGGATTCAAGTTTGACGTGTCATCGCAGAGCATCACTGTTAGCACGCAGGAGACCACGACTTCCCCTTCACCGCCCCCAGTCCCCACTCCCAACTTTGACGGCACCAGGAGACAGAGGGAGAAGCTCCAGGAACTGCTGAACAAGTTTGCGCACGGGTTTGTGCAGAGCGAGACTGACCTGGGATACGCTGACAGGGTGACCCATCGCATCCCCACCACTGACGATGCCCCTGTCGCCCAGCCATACCGTAGCATCCCACCTTGCCACCTACAGGAGGTGAAAGATCACCTTACGGGCTTGTTGGCTCAGAACGTGATCCAAGAGAGCTACAGCCCTTATGCAGCTCCTGTAGTGCTGGTGAGGAAGAAGGATAGCAGTCTCCGGCTCTGTGTGGACTACAGACGTCTCAACGCAAAGACAGTTCCTGATGCTTATCCGCTTCCCCGCATCCAGGAATCGCTCGACTCACTGGTCGGTGCCCAGTACTTCTCCACTCTGGATCTGGCGAGTGGGTACCACCAGATTGCCATGGAACCCCGAGACCAGCACAAGACGGCCTTCTGCACTCCGTTCGGCCTCTTTGAGTACACTAGGATGCCCATGGGTCTTATCTCCGCCCCAGCCACCTTCCAGAGACTGATGCAGGCAACCATGTCTGACTTTCAGTTCCAGTTTCTGTTGGTGTACCTGGACGACCTACTAGTGTACTCGAAGACATTCGACGAGCACCTACAGCACCTTGAGCGCCTCCTCCAGCGTATCACCGAGACGGGCCTTAAACTAAAGCCAGAGAAGTGCCAGTTCCTGCGAAGAGAGGTAGTCTACTTGGGGCACACCATTTCAGCGGACGGTATTAGCTGCGAAGCCGGGAAGATTGAGGCTGTTCAGGACTGGCCACTGCCCAAGACCACCACAGACCTGCGCAGCTTCCTTGGTTTCGCCAGCTACTACCGACGCTTTATCAGTGGATTCTCCAAGCTGGCCGGACCACTTCACGACCTCGTGACAGAAGGCAGCAAAGGAAGCAAAAAGAAGAAGGCAGCCATCCACCACCTGTGGACTGAACGACACCAGACAGCCTTTGAGTCCCTGAAGTCGGCCCTGACAACAGCTCCAGTCTTGGGCTACGCCGACTATGAGAAGCCATTCATCCTGGATACTTACTTCAACTTATTTTTCTATTACCTTGGGTATTTTGTGAAATTAATTAATTTTGCATTTTATGGTTTTGCATTTTACTTTTTGCTTCGGTCCCTCTTTGAGAACTTAGTATTAACACCTGTGTTTGTTTGTATGTATCAGGTTGTTGTTGTCACCCCAGGGTGCTGGTGGTTTCAGGCCGTTATTGTCTCCGGCGTTGTTAAGGATATTTCAGGATAAGCAGGGGTCAGCGGCATCCATGATCCTGACGACAAGCTTTATGGTGTTTCAGGTTCTCTTGGCTTACCCAGCTAGCAAGCTTTCGTCGGCCGATTTTGTCCTGTTACAGTGGGGTAGGGGGGGTGTAGTACATACTCATTATACTGCTGAATCTGTAGCTGTAAGTGTGGTTTGCACTGTTACACTTGGGGGGTGGGGTGTACATACTGATGTATCTGTAGCTGTAGGTGTGTATTGCATTGTAACACTTGGGGGGGGGTTTGTATGTTAGTTTTGCTGTTATACAGTGGGGGGGGGGGGGAGTACATACTGCTGTATCTGTATATGTAGATGTAGGTGTGTTTTGTCCTGTCACAGTGGGGGAGGGGGTGGAGTACATACTCATGATACTGCTGAATCTGTAGCTGTAAGTGTGGTTTGCACTGTTACACTTGGGGGGTGGGGTGTACATACTGATGTATCTGTAGCTGTAGGTGTGTGTATTGCATTGTAACACTTGGGGGGGGGGGGGGGTTGTACATACTGATCTATCTGTAGCTGGTGGTGTGTTTTGCACTGATGCACACTTGGGGGGGCGGGGGGGGGGTGTACATACTGCTGAATCTGTAGCTGTAGGTGTGTTTTGCACAGTAACACTGGGGGGGGGGGGGGGGGTGTGCATACTGCTGAATTTGTAGCTGTGGGCGTGTTTTGTACTGTTACACTTGGGGGGGGGGGGGTTGTACATACTGATGTAGCTGTAGGTGTGTTATGTACTTTTACAGTAGGGGGGAGGGGGGGTTGAACATACTGCTGTATATGTTGCTGTAGGTGTGTTTTGCACACAGGGGAGGGGGGGGGGTTGATCTTACTGCTGTATCTGTAGCTCTAGGTGTGTTTTGCACACAGGGTAGGGGGGGGGGGGGGGTTGAACATACTGCTGTAGGTGTGTTTTGCACTCTACACTGGGGAAGGCGGTGGAGTGTTGTACATACTGCTGTAGGTATGTTTTGTACTGTTACAGTGGTGGCAGCGGGGGGAGGGGGGGTGTACATAAAATTTTCTGAATCTGTAACTGTAAATGAGTTTTGTACTGTTACAGTGGGGGGGGGGGGGGGGGTAGGGGTTGTACATACTGCTGTATCTCATAATCTGTAGCTGTAGGTGTGTTTTGCACTGTTACACTGGGGGGGGGGGGGGGGAGGGGGGTTGTACACACTGCTGTATCTGTAGCAGTAGGTGCGATTTGTGCTGTTACAGTTGGGGGGGGGGGTGTACATACTGCGGTAGCTGTAGGTGTTTTTTGCACTGTTACACTTGGGTTGGGGGAGGGGGGGTTGTACATATATACCGCTGAATCTGTAGCTGTAAGTGTGTTTTGCACTGTTACATTGGGGGGGGGTATACATACTGCTGTAGCTGTAGGTGTGTTTTGTACTGTTACTAAGGGGGAGGGGAGGTGTACATACAGCTGTAGCTGTAAGTAATGTTTGCACTGTTACACTTGGGGGGTTGTACATACTGCTGAATCTGTTGCTGTAGGTGTGTTTTATACTGTAATACTGAAGGGGGGGGGTGTATATACGGCTGTAGCTGTAGGTGTGTTTTGTACTGTTACAGTGAGGGCGGTAGGGGAGGGGGGTTCTACATACTGCTGTATCTGTAGCTGGTGATTTGTTTTGCACTGTTACAAACGGGGGGGGGGGGGGGGGTGTACACACTGCTGTATCTGTAGGTTTGTTGTCTACTGTAACACTGGGGGGAGGGGGGGTTGTACTGCTGTAGCTGTAAGTGAATTTTGCACTGTTACACTTGGGGGAGGGGGGGGGGGGGTGGTACATACTGCTGTATCTGTAGCTGCATGCCCAGCCAGCAAGACATTAGCGGCCGATAGTCGGCCGAACACCCTTCAAAAAGTCAGGCAGGTGACGTCAAAAGATACGACGCGGGTGTTGGCCCGACTAACTTTTGCAAAGAGGCAACGAGGCGGCCGACAGGCGGCCGAACACCTGTACTATGGCGGCACGCATCCGGTCCGATGTTAATCGGCCCGATGGCTTGTTGGACCTGCGGCCCGACACCTTATGCCGACATCGTCCCGATGTCTTCCCGCTGAAATCGATATCTTCCCGATGTCCCAAGGTCAAGGTCATCCAAGGTCATGCAACACAAAGCTGTTAATTCAAGATATAGGAAGTACAATGGTGCTTATTGGCTCTTTCTACCATGAGATATGGTCACTTTTAGTGGTTCACTACCTTATTTTGGTCACATTTCATAAGGGTCAAAGTGACCTTGACCTTGATCATATGTGACCAAATGTGTCTCATGATGAAAGCATAACATGTGCCCCACATAATTTTTAAGTTTGAAACAGTTATCTTCCATAGTTCAGGGTCAAGGTCACTTCAAAATATGTATACAATCCAACTTTGAAGAGCTCCTGTGACCTTGAAGCAAGGTAAACCAAACTGGTATCAAAAGATGGGGCTTACTTTGCCCTATATATCATATATAGGTGAGGTATTCAATCTCAAAAACTTCAGAGAAAATGGGAAAAATGTGAAAAATAGCTGTTTTTTAGACAACATTTATGGCCCCTGCGACCTTGACCTTGAAGCAAGGTCAAGATGCTATGTATGTTTTTTGGGGCCTTGTCATCATACACCATCTTGCCAAATTTGGTACTGATAGACTGAATAGTGTCCAAGAAATATCCAACGTTAAAGTTTTCCGGACGGCCGGACGGACGGACGTCCGGACGGACGGACGGACGACTCGGGTGAGTACATAGACTCACTTTTGCTTCGCATGTGAGTCAAAAACCACAAAGTGAATAGTCAGTCAGTCATTGATACTGATCCAATCCATAGGAAATGGCGTAACCAAACACTGGTCGTTTCACATGCTCCCTTAGATCACTAAAATCAGACCTCTTCAACTTCCGAAGACGCTCTCTCATCTCCATCTTCTTTTCACAGGGCTATCCAGATACTCCAGTGACCAGAGTATTAAATAAACATTATAGTTGTCTTTCAGCATTCCCTAGAATGACAATGTCACTACAGGGTGCAGAACTGTGCACATCATTTAAAAAAAAACCACACACACAAAACACACAACATATGTTGACGACACTGATCCAAATGTTGGAGGATGGGCGTTAACTAGGCACTGAGGGCGCTTAAAACGTAGTTTATGGTACATAAAAATAAGCACACAAAAATGTGCTTTGAGAGATGAAACATACACAAATTCAGAACGGTGCTAAATACAGAGTATGGTTACACCAACCCCCAACGAAATGTACTTCATATAACACCACAATGTACTTCAATACAGGCGACTAGGACGAAAGTCAGTGTACTGGCCAGTTGGATCTAAATTGTCATTCCTATGACCCATACACAGCAACTGCACATGGCGACTCTTACACCTTCACCCAAATAGCCAAATATGTATGTCCACAATGTAAGCTGTGTATTGTTGCGTATCGTTTTGTTTTATTGATATTCCCATCCTCTTCTTCTTCCAGGGTGAGGTCACCTCCAATCTCTTCTCTGTGTGTGGGCCAGTGGGAGCCTGCTGTCATCAAGCACCAGTGCCTTGAAGTCCTGGAGCATACACAGAAAACCACCCATCACTAAAGACGCTTGATTCAGATTCAAACTTCAAATAATAAACATGAACCAAATGCAAGAAAAAGTGTGAAAATAAAAAGTTAAAGAATAGTATTTGTAATCTATTCATCTATGTAATGGGGTGCAGGTGTGAGTAAAAGGTGTGTGTGTGGTGGTGGGGGGGGGTTACTTGTAGGCATAGGCTTTCCAGATTGTTGGCATTCTGACACACTGTGTAAAAATGTGCTCCAGTAGGCCCCTACTACCGATGAGCAAAAGTGCCAGTTACACATCTTTATAGTCAGTCGGCTAAGGACCGTTTTGGTTACTTTTTGGCGTCACGTTAGCAAACACATTTTTCTGATAGATTTTAACACCACAACACTAAATCTAAAGTTTTGGGGCAATATTCCAAACCAACGGTGAGAAAAACGTTGGTTTGTGTGTATGTTTTCCTTCTTTGGCGTTACTATTCTTGTTTTGAGGGTTGGGTTCATAAAACGGACATAAAACTTAAACCGCTTGACAGAAATTCTATAACTGTAAATCATTCGAAAGGGAAGGCATTCATGTACACGTTTGTGCCACTTAAAATGACGTCATAATCTGTTTATTTTTGTGAACTTGACAAGAAGAGCGGGGTAGTAGTTGCGCTGAGAAGGATAGCACGCTTTTCTGTCCCTCTCTTCGTTTTAACTTTCTGAGCGTGTTTTTAATCCAAACATATCATATCTATATGTTTTTGGAATCAGGAACCAACAAGGAATAAGATGAAAGTGTTTTTAAATTGATTACGAAAATTTAATTTTAATAATAATTTTTATATTTTTTAATTTTTAGAGCTTGTTCTTAATCCAAATATAACATATTTATATGTTTTTGGAATCAGCAAATGATGGAAAATACGATGAATGTAAATTTGGTTCGTTTTATAAAAAATATATATTTTTACAATTTTCAGATTTTTAATGACCAAAGTCATTGATTAATTTTTAAGCCACCAAGCTGAAATGCAATACCGAAGTCTGGGCTTTGTTGAAGATTACTTGACCAAAATGTCAACCAATTTAATTGAAAAATGAGAGTGTAACAGTGCCGCCTCAACTTTCACGAAAAGCCGGATATGACGTCATCAAATACATTTATCAAAAAAAAGAAAAAAACGTCTGGGGATATCATTTCCAGGAACTCTCATGTCAAATTTCATAAAGATCGGTCCAGTAGTTTAGTCTGAATCGCTCTACACACACACACAGACACACACACACACACACACACACACACACACGCGCACATACACCACGACCCTCGTCTCGATTCCCTCCTCTACGTTAAAACATTTAGTCAAAACTTGACTAAATGTAAAAAGGAGGAATAATTGTAATCTCACACACACACACACACACACACACACACACACACACACACACACACACACACACACACACACACTTACACACACACATGCACACACACACGCACGCGCGCATATACACACACACACACGCGCGCGCGCGCACGCACGCACGCACGCGCGCACACACACACACACACACACACACACACACACACACACACACAAAGACACATACACAAACATACCGACAAAATGACAGACATACACACAGTGAGACAAACCGACACAGAAACACCCACACATGCACGCACGCACTTATGTACGCGAACAAAGACGTAGAGATGCTTATAGAGAAACACTTACGCAACCAAAAAAACACGCACACAAACACACAGACAGACAAACTTCATTCTTGGTAGAGAAATGCATTTCTTACTGTGTTGCTTTCTCTTTAAGTGCACCTACCTCGCACAGAGAGAGAGAGAGAGAGAGAGAGAGAGAGAGAGAGAGAGAGAGAGAGAGAGAGAGAGAGAGAGAGAGAGAGAGACACACACACACAGACAGACAGACAGAGACACAGAGAGAAAGAGAGAGATAGACAGACTGATAGACAGACAGAGGGAGAGACAAACATACGAACACACAGACAGACATAGACGAACACACAAACAAAGACACACAGACAGACTTCACTATTGTATGTGCAAGTAATTTTGTTAAACCACACGTTACGTTCACTACTGAACGTGTAACCATGTAAAACGTTACTATCTCTTTATATGTGTTTACTTGCATTGTAATCCTGGGGGGGGGGGGGGTATAAATGTATGTAACGCGCAATACATGCCTTTTAACTTACTAGAATTGGAATTGTCATTTAAAGACTAGCATAAGAGTGTGACACGTGGTTCATTCGTTATTACCTAATTACAAAAAGAAAAAGATAACGGCACTGACGCTACCGGAAATAGAATTTATCAGTGAAATTCTACCATCAATTTAGTAATCGATGCGATGTAAAATTATCCTAAAACTGTGGTATGATCACGACATCGTTTAGCATTTAGGATCAAATCATGGTGCCAATGTGTCCACAATGCACTAATCACAGACAACAGTTATACGCTTTACGTACATGTACTGTAACTCTCCAACTGACATTGTCTGCCATTTGAAACAAATGACTTTCGAAGGAAAATTAACTCCTATATATAAATATTATGTATGATTTTTAATAATTACTTGCACTTTTTGAAAATAAAGCTTTTTCTACGATAAGGTGTTTACCTCCTAAATGTATAAGTCATCCGGTAGAAAAACCGGAAGTATCGTGTACTAAGCATATGTATATGTTTAAAAAGTTAATTGTGTTAATGTAGAACATCTTGCCTATGTATATGTTTAGGTTTTGAATACTTTAGGGGAAAAGCATAGCCATTATTCAGTCATCTTTAACTAACACCCCTAATCTCAGGGCCCATTTTGTTAGTGGGGGTAGGGTTTCAATCAGTCAAAAATCACTTTCATTCAATATTGTCTGCCATTTCAAATACATACACGTAATTGCACAATTTCTTGAATTTTAAGATGCTTTAACTGACTATACCAAGAAAACCTGCACTTTTTGTAGAATTAGTTTTTTTTCCATGATTTATGTTTAAAAATGTCAATTCTTACGACAAAAAATGCTAACAGTTGCCTCACCAGACGACACGTACCTACGACGTGAATCGTGTCTGCCAATTAAAATGCATATATTTTGAAATAAGGGGAATCATAACATATTTCACTGTGAAGTGTCTCACTCTAATATCTTCTGGGTTCATGGTGTATTTGGTTAAGTGAATTGCAGATAAGGTTTTTTGAAAATGACAGCTATACATATATTTTATTAAAACTGAAACTGGTGGAGTGAAAAACAGACCTGTTTTGAAGAAGTCGTACTAAAATCATGTATGGCCTTGAACTTCACAGTTTGTGTGTTATCTTTTAAAGAAAACCCGTTTTCATCACTAACAATGACCTAATTTACACATACATATCGGTCGGTCATAGTCGCGTTTTTATTAGAGAGGTAGTGTACAAAATGTCGTTTTGTACGTTTAAATTACATGTCCATTATTTTAGTCATATATCAATCAATAAGTAAATGCGCATACTTTTATTAAACGTTACTTTCACTTTAAGATCGCTTCTAACATTTAGTATAATTTCTGACAAATGCACGCTATGTAATAAATTGATAATATTATGGACGCCATGTGGTAAAACCGGAAGTTGAATTATTTTGCGATAGCAAGATCCTTTTACAATGATCACTTTCCTTTTATATTGAGCTGATCTTTAACGTTATGGGTAAAAATCTAACATATTGAACCAAATTATCCTTTTTCAAGCCTGTGTATGTGTAAACTCTTTTTTGCTTCGACCCGGTTCGGTTTTCGGAGTTGATTCAGAATTATCCATTATTTATCTTATATGACTGTTGTTTTCCTCGGTAAATTAACAATTGTTGATGTAAAATAATTCTAGCTGTGAGAATAAACAATTTTCAAGATGTTTTTGATTGCGGTTTCAACCAGGCGTTCAGTTAGCTATACATATCGATTGAGAAAATGGCATTTCCTGTTTTGTCGTCCGCATGTTATACAGATGTTGTTAAAAATAAAACTGTGTATACGAATTAGGCATTTTACTTGCTGTCTGATGGCAACAATCTTTAGCTTTCGTTTAAGGTATAATTTGCTTATATCCGTATGCAGTCAAGCGGTACATGACGTTTTTTTGTAACCTACCCCCTGCGTCATGGCTGCATTTTTGCAGAATATGGGTCATGTTACAAAAACGCTTCTCATTCTTAGGTGGTTGGGTTTAGCCATTTGTCGTTTACCGAACTGTGGCTGCAAATAAAACGAACTTTCCAAAAAACATAATATCTAATGTGACCACCAAAAGTAACCCTCCCACTATAGCCAGCCAGGTGACTATTAGGTACTTGGAATGAATGCCCAGTTTACCCATGCATTGAACAGTAAAACCTAAGTTTGCCACCCCCCCCCCCCCCCCCCCTGCCTTTTTTTCTGAACATTTGTCTTTTGAGACATTACTTTCTCAGATTTCTGTTTATAACCTCCATTCTAACACATATTGCTTTTTACATTTAGTCAAGTTTTGATCTTTAATTGAGTTTGTAATATCTTAAAAGAAGGGCTCCACTGTATCTCAATTTTTTTTCTGCACAAGTGGTATTGAAGCAGCAGTAGTCAAGTGCTAAACCGCATAAAGGCCTGTTTGGTATACTATTCGATTCTGATGTTTCAAGCAGAACTGCTGTGTGACATGTGGTTGGAAAATGTGTCTCAGGGATTGTCTTGATTTTTAAACAATTGAACAGGAAGGCAGACATGAATTTGAACTGCAAGGCATACACAATTCTAAAACCTAAACATCATAATTATGACTTCCTACATTTTTAGCATGATCATGGAATCTGCTCGCCAATGTGTCATATATATTATAAAGATCAGTATGGAGGCAGAAATAATCAATCTGAAAAATATCCTTCATTTACAAAGAGCAAATGGGTGTAGTTTAAACAGTAAACAAGAATTCATATTTTAGAATACAGTGGAACCCCCTTTTACGACCCCCCAAAATCTGAGAAAATAAGGTCTTAAAAAGCAAGAAGTCTTACAATGAAGGTAAATGTGCAGAGGTTATGACCTAAACATCTGAAACACAAGGTCTTAAAATAGGGGAGATCTTGAATTGTAAAGGTTTTTAAAAGAGGGGTTTCATGGTACAGCACCCCAATTGTGGGGACTGTTCATTTGTATTTCCCTTTATGAGACACTAAAAGGTTGTGTGTAGTGACATTTAACTGCACAAAATATCTCGACAAAATCTGGATGCTGAAGCTGAATTTTAATTATTTGTCATTATCTTCTGAAAATAGGAAATAAATATATGTATACACATTCACTAGAATAGCAAAAAACAATAGGCACCAGTAATATAATTTGCGACTGAGACCTGCAAACCTCACTTTTTGTCATTATTTAATATACCCTGCAACAAAGTCATCCACCTAACAAATCTTAAAGGTACTTACTGGAATTATTGAGTTTAGAGGAGGGTTGGACTTGGAGGGCGGTGTTGTTTTTTGGATCAGCCTTCTTCCCCAGCAAACCAATTTCAGTTTGAGAGGACTTAGACCAGTCCTTTCCTCTTCATCTGCCCACACATAGAGACTGCTAATTCCTCTCCCTATCCTGCCTCCGCACCTTTTCTCTTGCAGGGGCAGCTCTGTTGTTGTTTTGAACATGAAACTTCCATAGCCTGGAAATAAAGACAAATTCATGAAAAGGATACACTATTCATCAATCCACCTTACAGTTAATGAGTTATTGTATCAAACTTCAATCATCATCAACTTCAAGAAAAGCTCACTTGAGTTTGACATATATACTCCCCTGCATGCGCACACACACACACACACACACACACACACACGCGCACACACACACACACACACACAGTGATCATGCATACACAAGTCTGAGAACACACAAACACACAGGCACACACACACACACACACGCACACACACACACACACACACACACACACACACACAAGACAATGATTTCCTCGACACTGTTCAGTGGGATAAGTATGTCTTCTCTTTTGGGTTACTATTCTGAGAATAAACACGATTTTCAGAGCTCTCGCATGTTCGGTGAAATACTGCTTCGAACTCCGTCTTGCACGCAAAGCGCACGTTTACTGTTCCAAGTGATCGATCAGTGACATGAATGGAAGTTTTAACAATGCATATGAGGCTTTGCCAAAAGGTGCTGGGGGGGGTGCTTGGACATTTGTGACAAACTAAACCTTTTCAGTTGATTTTTTTTTGGTGTTTTAAGTGATACATTAGTCTTTGATGAACACATTTGTGTAATAAAAGAATGGTTTGTGCATTTGGGAAATGTGTACGGTTTGATATGCCATAAAACGCCAATTTTGAGAAAAGCCACATGTGCAACAAAACTGACCACAGAAGCCATTAATATCATTTCATACAACTGGTAATGATTTATTTCTAGTAAACAGACCCTGCAGAAGCATTATCAGTCTTTAAAAGTACATTTGGAGCCAAATCTTGAATGCAGTGTCACGTAATGTCGCAAAACGCTCAAACATCATAAAAGTCAAAACTGATACTTTCTGCTAAGTAACCACAAGAAGTATAAACCCTAAAATAAAATATAACACTTCAACAGAAACACTGACACATGTTAAAAATATCCCTAAAAGTTGTTACAGTTTGCTCAAACTAGTTAAACATGTTGTTGTAGGTGTCACGTGTTACAAAAATATTGATGGACATGAAAATATTCATAATATTTGAAATAACAACCAGAATGTTATACATACACTAACTTTTCATTTACAATCTAAAGATTAGGTTATTTATGGAATATGAAAACAGAAACAATAGCAAAACATGTTAAAAGCAAGTCATAACAGCATTCTACGTGTCACATGTTACACTGTGTCAGTGGACATGAAATTATTCAAAATGTTATAAATGACAACTGTGATATTAAATAGACCTTTAGGATACATTCATATTTTGAAGATTAGGTAATTATGGAACATCAAAGCACCACAAAAAAGTAACATCATGTTCAAAACAGGTCAAATCTGCGTTCTACCTGTCACGTGTTACATGGAGTCAGTGGACATGAAATCAATGAAAATGTCAAAAATAACTACAATATTCAAACAGACATTTAGAATACAGTTTTAACCTAATGTCTAGGTACATCTGGAACAAGGTTCTCAATCAAATCGAATTTTTTTAATTAGTTGTACGTAAAATCCTAGCAAAATCCAAATTTACAACAAAAAAAAACTTTGATTTTTTTTTATGTTGGGGAGGGGGGGGGTGGGGGTGGTGTTAAAACAATCTCATGAAAATATTCCTTCCCCCTGCTAACCCAAAAGCATTTTTTCAGCTTTGGCTACAATATTTACAAAGACATAAATGTCTCCTCCTAAATCGTTACACGGATATGAACGTATCCTCCTGAATCGTAACACGGATATTAACAAAAACA
>NC_090257.1:28197949-28202949 GCF_037325665.1 Littorina saxatilis
TTTTCTGCGAATTCCATTCATAAGAACATAAAAATGTGCTTGCGCTTCAACGCTCGTACAAAGGTCTATCCTTGTCGCATAAGGAAAATTAATGTGGCTGTGGCTTTTCAGGACAGTTATAATTTAGTAATTTAGTTACCTTGTCGTGAAGTGATTCGTCAACACACACCCCCAACCTTGGCTTTAACGTGAAACAACAAAGACATAGCGGCAACATAACAAATTAAGAAAAAAGGGAAAGATTTATGAAATACCCAAATGACTGTTCAAGAACACACACACACACGCGCACAGAGCCGCAAGCATACATACATACATACAGACAGACAGACAGACAGACAGACAGACAGACAGACAGAAAAGACAGACAGACAGACAGACAGAGAAAAAAAACATGGCAATGATATGTGTACGTTACACCTCCATTTACACCTGGTATGTGGTACCATAGCATACACATACATTACTTTACACACCCGTGCACAGACTGGCGTGCAAGGTGCATCTATTCTTGTTAGCGTAGGCTGACTAACTAACCGACTAACCGACTAACCGACTAACCGAACAACCGACAAACCGACTAACTGACTAACCGACTAACTATAACTAACTAACTAACTAACTAACTAACTAACTAACTAACTAACTAAAACTAACTAACTAACTAACTAACTAACTAACTGACTAACTAACTAACTAACTAAACAAGCAAGCAAGCAATTAACTAACTTTGTAACGTACTGTAATCTGCGTGTGTGTGTGTGTGTGTGTGTGTGTGTGTGTTTTGTGTGTGTGTGTATGTGTATGTGTGTTGTGTGTGTGTGGTTGTGTGTTGTGTGTGTGTGCGTGTGTGAGTGTGTGTGGTTGTGTGTGTGTGTGTGAGTGTGTGTGGTTGTTTGTGTGTGTTTGTGTGTGTGCGTGTGTGTGTGTGTGTGTTGTGTGTGTGTGTGTGTGTGTGTTGTGTGTGTGTGTGTGCCTTGTGTGTGTGTGTGTGTGTTTGTGTGTGTGTGTGTGTGTGTTGTGTGTGTATGTGTGTGTGTGTGTGTGTGTGTGTCTTTCTGTCTGTCCTTCTGTCTGTGTGTGTGTGTGTGAAGTGGCATAGTGGATAAGACATCGGCCTACTAATCGGAAGGTCGTGAGTTCAAATCCCGGCAGCGGCCGCCTCGTGGGGGTGGATATTATTCCGATCTCCCAGGTCAACTTATGTGCAGACCTGCCAGTGCCTTATCCCCCTTCGTGTGTACACGCAAGCTCACGATTAAGTGCGCACGGAAAAGATCCTGTAATTCATGTCAGAGTTCGGATGGTTATAGAAACACGAGAATACCCAGCATGTTCCCCCCGAAAGAAGCGTATGGCTGCCTGAATGGCGGGGTAAAAACGGTCATACGGGTAAAAATCCACTCGTGCAAAAACACGATTGAACGTGCATAGGTCACAGGGGTCACAGCATAGCTGAAGCAACGATTTGTCTTTTTGTCGCAGATTACGTTATAAACAGTCAAAAAATTACACAACCTTCTCACTGATGCCTACACACACCTTTAGTGTTGCCAGACAAACGAAATTGTACATGGTACGTCTGTTCGCATCTCCCGCAGAATGTAATTAACATATCCCGTGATCACGTTCTTGGGCTCAAGGCTGTGTGCGGTATGCTAAAATGGACCCACATGCCATCTTTTACAAATTGCTCACGTAATCAGACACAATGTCTTGACGAAAAGTGCCCAAAATAGAAAGATTTCTCCCTCTCGCCGAGAGTAATAGACTTTCCATGTAGGCTTTTGACGTAATTAGTTCACGTGCGGAGCCTGATGTGAGCCTGATGTGAGCCTGATCAAGCCATGCTTTCCTGCCTATTCAAATCTCAAAATTAATTCAAATTTTGTGTGTGCAGATTTTGACTCCTCACATAAAGTCAATGAAACTTGTTATTTTTTCAAACGGATAGCTGCCTGAGGCAAGACTGAATGCCCTAGGGACTCCGTGCACCTTGACAATGTCAGTAACTTTAAGATGATACCTCTCCGCCGCTCCCCCCCCCCCCCGCACCCCACCTCCGATCGACAAAAATAAGAAAGAAAGAAAACAATATTCGTACAGCGACAGTTCAAACGTTTTCCGCATCTCCAAAACGCAATTTGTATGCACGCAGCAGCAGCAGTTTCTCGATTACTTTTTTTATTGTTTTGTCCAGCAGTGACCTCCCCTTTGCTCCTTTTTTCCGTCATCGTAAATTATGGCGATCATAAAAGAAGCACAAGCCGCATTAGACGGAGGACATAAAAGCGGAGCATAAAACTGAAATAAAGCACAAGTGACTGAGACACGTTGTGGCAGAAAGACAAGACACATTGTTCTATATTTCCCGCGAGGTCAGTGTTGGTATGAATCAAAACGTGTACGACAATATATACAATACAAAATACATAACAATTTATTAAACAAGGTTGGAAACTTCATCCCCTAGCTGCGGTTAAAAAAAGCATCGAGTCAAGTGCGACAGGTGTCGGAGGGAAGAAAAGCGAAACGTCTAACCGGGCGTGGTGACTTGTGATGACGCTGCAGAAGAACAGCTAGCACGGAGAACCAGCAGCAACATGGACTCGGTGCATAAAACACTCCAGCCCTGCCACCGGTCACACCGAGATGCTTAAAGGCGCAGTCCCTTTCATTTCATTCACTCCATTATCCCAATGCTGGGAGATTCGGGTCACTTTTTCCCAGTGGAAAGCTAGCAGCAACAAGAGTCGTGCCACCAAGGTGTGTGCGTGTTGAGGTGTCATCAGCCACCTGCACTTACGGCAGAATGACCGAGGGCTTTTACGTGCCACTGTGGTGACTCGGGGATGGGACATGGATACCGTCTCTGAGTCTGCACACAGTCGGCCGACTCAAATCTTTCTTTTCTTCTTAACTCTCTTTCTGTCGGAATACTGTATTAATTTTCACTGGTTCAACAGCAATCGGGCGACTGTGATGCTGGCCAACGAAACCGGCCCCAGACGTGACAAAACCTGGTGAACGGGACTGTTTTCGCGGGTAGGACTGCATGTGCATTTACAGACCTTTTCAGGATCCATTCAGACCTTACGTGATATGAGAGCGCCTTAAAGGTACTGAACTTGTCAAATCCAGGTGCACGGAGCCCCTGGGGCTTTTAGTCATACCTCAGGCAGCTATCCGTTAGAAGAACTACCAAGTTTCATTAACTTGCACCCAAAGAGTCAAGAACTGCGATTTTTTTTACGAATTAATTTCGTACTCGGACCCGGCTGGTCTTGACCTATTTTTGGATCTAAATTTAGATCAGGTAGATCACCACATCATGCACAAAAAGACACGTCACTAAAGCAAACTATGTCAGACGTCATCATGAGTTTGTGTAAAACAAAATGGAGGCCGGAATCACTCAGTTGAATCGAACTCCGACCAAACACCAACGTAATAACTAGGTTAATTTATGCACTCGCGTGAACAAGAAACTGTCGAGCTTCACAGATGTCGTCGTTGGGTAGTTTTGGGTTTGTCTTACTACCATAGGAGGATTTTTGAACTGTAAATGCACTCAGCTGCAGCAAAAACGCAAAACGAAGGCTGTGAGCTGCGTCAACATAATTATATACGTTGGAACCCCCTGTTAAAACCCCCTAATGTAACACTTCCTTCTTTTTCAGACCCTGCTTCCTCACATGTTCTCTTCATGGCCTCTGTAAATTGACCTCCATTTTAAGACTACCTCCCTTTTGAGACCCGATTATTTTAGACGGAAAGGGAGGGGGGGGGGTGGGGGGAGGGGGGGGGTGGGGGGGCGGGTGTGTGTGTTCCATTGTAAATAACATAAAAAAAACCAGCCTGGCTGCTTTCTGCGTAGAGTGGTATTTTTTTTCCTGACTCAATGTTGCAGGTGACACTTTCGACTCGACAACAGATCAAGAAACAAGTCGCGTAAGGCGAAAATACAACATTTAGTCAAGCTGTCGAACTCAGAGAATGAAACTGAACGCAATGCAATTTTTCAGCAAGACCGTATACTCGTAGCATCGTCAGTCCACCGCTCGTGGCAAAGGCAGTGAAATTGACAAGAAGAGCGGGGTAGTAGTTGCGCTGAGAAGGATAGCACGCTTTTCTGTACCTCTCTTCGTTTTAACTTTCTGAGCGTGTTTTTAATCCAAACATATCATATATATATGTTTTTTGGAATCAAGAACCGACAAGGAATAAGATGAAAGTGTTTTTAAATTGATTTCAAAAATTTAATTTTGATCATAATTTTTATATTTTTAATTTTCAGAGCTTGTTTTTAATCCAAATATAACATATTTATATGTTTTTGGAATCAGGAAATGATGAAGAATATGATGAACGTAAATTTGGATCGTTTTATAATATTTTTTTTTTTTACAATTTTCAGATTTTTAATGACCAAAGTCATTAATTAATTTTTAAGCCACCAAGCTGAAATGCAATACCGAAGTCCGGCCTTTGTCGAAGATTGCTTGGCCAAAATTTCAATCAATTTGATTGAAAAATGAGGGTGTGACAGTGACGCCTCAACTTTTACAAAAAGCCGGATATGACGTCAACAAAAACATTTATCGAAAAAAAGAAGAAAAAAAACATCCGGGGATATCATTCCCAGCGGGAACTCTCATGTCAAATTTCATAAAGATCGGTCCAGTAGTTTGGTATGAATCGCTCTACACACAGACACACAGACAGACAGACAGACAGACAGACACACACACACACACACACACACACACACACACACACACACACACACACACACACACACACACACACACATACACCACAACCCTCGTCTCGATTCCCCCCTCTACGTTAAAACATTTAGTCAAAACTTGACTAAATGTAAAAAGAATCCCATCCCACAGAGCATGCAGCCTGGCTTGTCAGATACAGAACTCTGCAATCTTCCGATACTCTTTTTGGCGTAGTGAACGAAAGGCAAACAATGCATGGAACTAAATAAT
>NC_090257.1:28207949-28307949 GCF_037325665.1 Littorina saxatilis
GTATTTTAAATTGTGTTACCTCAGGCAAGCCGCCTCGAACAGGAGTTTGGAACGCATTCTGCCTTCGGAATGACGTCACGCTGGCTGTTGATGACGTCAGGAAGAGAGAACCTTCTGAGTCATTTGAACGTCACCAACATCACCATGGACAACGTTGCTATGTTCGACACGCAGCTGATGCGACAGGCAGGTTCTTTTTGAGTTGAGAGTTCAGTCCCTATTCAGTCGTAAGTAGTCTACGGTCTGCAGTATTGGTACATGTATAACTGTATATTGAATTTCATAGCAACTATATTTTCAACGCAAAGAAATTGTTTTCCTTTTTAGGTGTTCTTCATTATCCTTGTCCGTGGTATATACGCGTATGTGTTGTGTGTGTGTGTGTGTATGCGTGTGTGTGTGTGTGTGTGTGTGTGTGTGTGTGTGTGTGCCGATGTGTGTGTGTGTGTGTGTGTGTGCCGGTGTGTGTGTCAGTGCGTGTGTCAGTGCGTCCGCACGTTCGTATATTTGTGGACGTTCGTGCCTAGGTGCGTGTGTGTGTCCGTGCGCACATGCTTTGATTCTTATGTAAATTGTATTCACCGAGAGCTCACAGAGGAGACAGCGAAGAAGAAGCAGCCACTTCATCCAAACTCTGATGTGGACGCATGGCGGCAGATACTGGACTCCAGTTGATCCTGTTGCTTCTCACACTAAATACAGCTCAACTGATCACCAGGACACATTGGTCAGCGCTTGGAAAGAAGGCACGCCTGACCTCAACAGCTTGTTCCCAAACATCAGACACGGCTACAATGGGCGTCGTCTGAGAGTTCTAATCAAGGAAGTACGTTGCTTAAATTACTGCACATTGACAAAAATACACTCCCCTAACCCCATCCCCCTCCCCTACCTACCCCCGAAAAAAACCACCCAAACAAACAAACAAACAAACAAACAAACAAACACACACAAAAAGAAAGAAAGTGTTGGATCATGATCGAAAGGTGGGTCGGCGGGATTTTCTCTTCTCCATATTGTTGGTATGAGTAGCGCAGGCTTGCTTTCCTCAGGCAAATGATTAAGTCAATCACCTTAAACCTGAAAGTTGCCCAATGATAAAAACATACGCTTGAGTTAACAGTTTATTTGACCATCAAAAAACAAGACAGGTAAGTTAAGGTGTTGGAACGTTTGTTATTGACACAACAATACGTTACAGTCACATACCTGTCACGTATTGTTTTGTCAATAAAAAACGTTCCAACAACTTACCGTTCTTGGTTTTTTTCATTCTGAATTTTGAAACGTTTGCAGTCTCTTTGTTTTTGGATTTAGTTTATTTGACCGTTTCAGTGGATGTCCTTCGTGATGGTGTGTGACGAGTCAGGCCAGAGAGTATGGTGTGGTCTGCCTGTTTCAGTGGATGTCCTTCGTGATGGTGTGTGACGAGTTAGGCCAGAGAGTATGGTGAGGTCTGCCTGTTTCAGTGGATGTCCTTCGTGATGGTGTGTGACGAGTCAGGCCAGAGAGTATGGTGAGGTCTGCCTGTTTCAGTGGATGTCCTTCGTGATGGTGTGTGACGAGTCAGGCCAGAGAGTATGGTGAGGTCTGCCTGTTTCAGTGGATGTCCTTCGTGATGGTGTGTGACGAGTCAGGCCAGAGAGTATGGTGAGGTCTGCCTGTTTCAGTGGATGTCCTTCGTGATGGTGTGTGACGAGTCAGGCCAGAGAGTATGGTGAGGTCTGCCTGTTTCAGGGGATATCCTTCGTGATGGTGTGTGACGAGTCAGGCCAGAGAGTATGGTGAGGTCTGCCTGTTTCAGTGGATGTCCTTCGTGATGGTGTGTGACGAGTCAGGCCAGAGAGTATGGTGAGGTCTGCCTGTTTCAGTGGATGTCCTTCGTGATGGTGTGTGACGAGTCAGGCCAGAGAGTATGGTGAGGTCTGCCTGTTTCAGTGGATGTCCTTCGTGATGGTGTGTGACGAGTCAGGCCAGAGAGTATGGTGAGGTCTGCCTGTTTCAGTGGATGTCCTTCGTGATGGTGTGTGACGAGTCAGGCCAGAGAGTATGGTGAGGTCTGCCTGTTTCAGTGGATGTCCTTCGTGATGGTGTGTGACGAGTCAGGCCAGAGAGTATGGTGTGGTCTGCTCATAGATCTTCTGCAAGTCGCCAGCACCACTCTCAACTTCACGTAAGAAAAAATTGCACATTTGTAAAAATAAAAATTAAAAAAATGAACATATATATAAATATATATATATATTACAACAAGTTAGTTGTATGCGTTTCGACGACTTCCAATGCCAAACAAAACCACAGGCGCTCGTCACGAGCCCCGATATCAAAGTGGGCGGGGCCTGTGCGATATCAAGACTACTACAATAACTGTAGAAACTGTAGTAGAGACGACCGTCCATCACTCGAACCAAGTGACATCTAAGACATTAGCCCCGCCCACCTCGTATCGAGTGCCTGTGAACGAAACCCTTGCTGGTATAAGTTGATGAAGATATTCATAAAGAAGAAGACACTGATGAATATTGTGATGACAACGACGATGATGACGACAAAGAAAGATGATGACGGCGACTTCGATATAGCCGACGATGATGAATGCGACGACTTTATTGATAAAGAATAGAACAATGACGACGAAGACGATGAAAATAATGAAAGAAATGTACGAGTGTTTTTATTTATGTCTTTTGTGTGCGAAAGGTATGTCGCAGTCAACGCAAGCAGCGATGAGTGGGGAACGGGCGAAAGCGACACAGCCAACGTTGGATTTTATGGAAGAATTTTCAGGCAGGTTAGTGATCGGAACTAGCGATAAGTTTCTGTATCTAGTGAGCATGTTGCGTACATACGAAGGACATGGGCCGATTTGCATGAAGCGAAAGTGGGTGACACCCAACTGGGTGGGACCAATGAAGACGAAATGGCAACAAATCTCAGTTTCAACTCAGTTTCAACCAATCAGACCTCGCGGCTTTTGGGTGGCACCCAGTTTAGCTTCGTGCAACTCAGCCCTGGTCAACATGTTCTCGGGCAAAAAGTTATCCATATCCTGGTTGGTCAGTCCCAGTTGGACACCCAGTGTTTGTGTTTCCGGTGTTGGTTTGAAAAAACCCAAAAGAAATCGCCAACCAGCCAGTCTTACTAATTTGATTGCATCCTATCGTATCGAACTAAAGACATAATTCAGGCACGGGAATTGTCCGCCGAAAGGCAAATTTCCGCCGAATTTTTTTTGTTTCGCCGAAAAAGCAAAACTGTCCGCCGAAAAAATAAATAAGGGAGGCAAAAATGGTTCTGAAAACTGAATTTAATGGCAAACTTGGAGCTCAGATGACACCAAATTGCACAATTTGGGTTCTTTGGAGAATTTTTTCCGGGGGGGGGGGGCATGCCCCCGGACCCCCCTAGTGAGGCTAGGCGCACCACGCCGTCGACTGTGATATTACTGACAAATGTTTTGTACTTTTTTCAATTCCCATGCCTGGATATATGGTCAGTCATTACAACTTTGATTGACCGGTTGCTGCAATTAAGCTTTAGGTGACCAGGTTTTATTCGATGAATTCCCCTTTCGTTCTTGTTTGGTTAATACCGGCTTTGAAATCACACGGGCGCAGTGGCGTAGTGGTAATTAAGACATCGGCCTCCTAATCGGAAGGTCGTGAGTTCGAATCCAGGCCGCGGCCGCCTGGTGGATTGAGGGTGGAGATTTGTCCGATCTCCCAGGTCGACTTAATATGTGCAGACCTGCTAGTGCCTTATCCCCCTTCGTGTGTACACGCAAGCACAAGACCAAGTGCGCACGGATAAGATCCTGTAATTCATGTCATAGTTCGGTGGGTTATAGAAACACGAAAATACCAAGCATGCTTCCCCCGAAAGCAACGTATGGATGGCGGGACAAAAACGGTCATACACGTAAAAAACCACTCGTGCAAAAACACATGAGTGAACGTGGGAGTATCAGCCCATGAACGAAGAAGAAGAAGAAATCACGCAGCGCGATCACTGGTCATCGCGTCACTGTTGGCCGACGCCCTTCCAAGACAAGCTGTAGGGACCCGTGGAGGGTCTAGTGAAGAGCACCAGATCCCTCTCCAGTGTAAACAAGGCGATCAACAAGAAGAAGATCTCGCCATTTGTGAATACCATAATTTACAATTCACCAAACAAAACACGAGTACGGAGGAACTGGGAGAGCGGTGGCAGGAATATCAGCCACATAGATTTTCTGAGTACACTGTTAGTCTTTCAAAGCAGTCTACTTCCGCTTGGGTCGGGCGGCGGTGGACGACGTTTTAGCACTGAGGCCTTGAATTCTCTTTGTTGTCACCCCCAGGAAAGTGAGTGTGTACGACTCAAGTAAATCCAAAAACAAAGAGACTGCCAACGTTCCAAAATTCAGAATAAAAAAAAACAATAAAAAATAAATCAAAAATCAAAAATCAAGTAAAGTCAACAACCTGTCAATTGCAGGAGGCGGACATCGGACTTACACCGACTGACATCATCTTCGACAGAGCATCCGTCTTGGACTTCTCCGATCCTTTTAAGTTTGGCAATGGCTATTTTGCCGGTACCGGCAGCGTAGCCTGTAGGCTATGTTGCCGGTACCGGCAAATTAAAGATATGTTACGGTAGAGGCTATTTTGCCGGTTGGACGCTGCTGAAGCTAGTAAAGTGAAACGTCTAGTCGGATTCTCCATCTCACAAAGGCAATACACAAGTAATCTTCAATATTTGTATTTCTGATGTGCAAACTTCAAATGCAATTACAACCTTGTCTTATACACGAATAAAAGCCTTATTTCTCTCTCCTCTCTCTCTCTCTCTTAAAACACCAAATACACTAATTTAACTGGCAAATATCCGATGATCTCTATGCAAGGAATTAAATACTGGTTATTGTCTCTCTATGATCATTCTCGCTGACTCTCTGTCTCTATGTGTGTGTCATGAATTACATGAAATAGATTGAATATACGGACGTTGAATATACAACAAGTCATCGTCACATCTCTCTCTCTCTCTGATCATTGCCGCTGACTCTCTGTCTCTATGTCTGTGTCTGTGTGTGTGTGTGTGTGTGTGTATGTGTGTGTGTGTGTGTGTGTGTGTGTCTGTGTGTGTGTGTGTCATTCATAGCAGTTCCTGCAGAACCAGAACTTGGTTTTTGGTCTTGAGCGTTTTCCAGCGCATTGCAGATGGAGAGATCTGAGACATGAATCACATGAAATAGATTGAGTATTCAACAAGTCATCGTCACATAGTGCACACACAGTACGGAGAGAAGACCGTACAGCCGAGTAGACGTGTTGGACGGCTGTCCAACCGTCCGTGCCGAAATGTCGCCGAACTTTCATGATGGATATGTTCACGTCCAGTAAACTGCAAAACGGATTCCTCTGAAGTTCGCCTTTCAGAGCACGGATTGTGTCTGCCTCACCGACAAAGTAGCTCAGAATTTTTCTGTCTCGATCCACCGAGGACTTCTTTGAAAAGGGAACGGTTTGTCAACCTTGCATTTTTTCCGGCTAGGCAGTCCAATAGCATTTACTACTTTTCCGGCTGTCATATCATACACTAGTTCCACAACCGCTACATGAGACGTCGTAGGCCTTGGTGCAACTGAACCATCCTCTTGAGACGTCGTAGGCCTTGGTGCAAATGAACCATCCTCGTGAGACTGTGGTGTTGTTGGTGGTGGTGGTGGGTTTGGGGCGACTGTCATATCATACACTAGTTCCACAACCGCTACATGTTTTCCAGATCCCCACATTTTTACAACAAAATCTAACACGCTCAATTTCTCTTGGAAATCAAAGTTGTTTTCTGCAGCTAAAGAAACCGATTGTTGTCCGAGGTGGAGTTGATAATAAAACTCACTATAAAAGTTCAAATTTGTCAATCAGTGAACACTTCTCTCCCCCAAAGAAATTCCCATCAGAAACTGTCATTTATTGGTGAGTATTTAATCACAGGCGGTAACTTTCACTTTACTAGCTTCAGAGAGAGAGAGAGAGAGAGAGAGAGAGAGAGAGAGAGAGAGAGAGAGAGAGAGAGAGAGAGAGAGAGAGAGAGAGAGAGAGAGAGAGAGAGAGAGCCTCTACCGGCAAAATAGCCTCTACCGTAACATATCGTTATTTTGCCGGTACCGGCAACGTAGCTTACAGGCTACGTTGCCGGTACCGGCAAAATAGCCTTTTCGTTTAAGTTTTCACCCGTCGTCATGGTATACCGGAAACCGGAAGTGACACCACACCGCTGGGTCCTCTTCAACCCTTTGAGCGCGCAGACGATCGCAGCCATTGTGGGATCCTTGGTTTCGGTAACTTTGCTTGCGTGTGGTCTGGAGATGATGGTGAAGGGGCTTCGTGGAGAGTCGGTAGGAATTGAGGACAGGAATCCACGCGAAAGGCATTGGCATTCGCGTCTAGACTGGATATTGACGTTGGATCGAGCTCTTCAAGTGTCTGGCGCTGCTATTCTTAGCGAAGGTATGTAGGCTGAATGTGTACTGATAACACTGTACTTGCTTGAACTATGTGCGTAGTCTTTAATTTTGGCGTAGTACTCATAAGTACAGTGAGCTGAATGTTGGCTGGTGATACTGTGTTTGCGTGAACTGTGCAGCATCTGAACTACAACTCCGCTCTCGCCCTGCTCGGGTGTTGCTCTGCAGCTGGTGGCTGTTGTCCGTGGTGATGGCGGCTGCGTACAGTGGCACTTTCACCGCCTTCCTGTCCACCACCAAGCACACACAGCTGTTTTCTAGTCTGGAAGATCTGGTTACCAAGCAGCATGACTACAGATGGGGGACTGTGGTTGTTACTTCTATCTTTCTCATTCTGCAAGTAAGTGCATGGGGGGTGTGTATGTCCCGCGCATTGAAAGAATGTGTGCTAAGCAGCTCTTTTTCAAGTATGGCACCCGGCTCCACATCTCTTTTCACATTTAGTCAAGTTTTGACAAAGTTTTTAACATAGACGGGGAATCGAGACGAGAGTCGTGGTGTATGTGTGTGTGTGTGTGTGTGTGTGTGTGTGTGTGTGTGTGTGTGTGTGTGTGTGTGTGTGTGTGAGTAGAGCAATTCAGACAAAACTACTGGACTGATCTTCATGAAACTTGACATGAGAGTTCCTCGATATGATATCCCCAGACGTATTTTTCATTGTTTCGATACATTTCTTTGATGACGTCATATCCGGCTTTTATTGTTATTTGAGGCAGCACTGTCACGCACTTATTTTTCAACCAAATTGATTGACAGTTTGTTAAAGCAATCTTTTTCTTTGACTCAGTCCGGACTTTGGGATTCCATTTCAGCTTGGAAGCTTACAAACTAATTCATTAGTTTGCGAATTAAAGTTGTAATTAAAAACAATTTTTTCACTTCCTCATATTCTCCTGAATTCAAAAAGATATATATAGATATTTTATGTTTACTAAAAAAACGCGCTCAGAATTAAAGAATTTAGGTCGAGTAGAATGTTCGCATGCTTCGCGTAGACGAGCGTGTCCCGTCTCGGTCTTCGGGGAAGTTTAGCCGAGACTATCTGAATATATAGTCTCGGCATTGACCGATCAGAACAACAATTACTTTAGTTTAAATTTAATTTTTTATTTACACTTATTTATTTTTGTACAAATGCAACACGAGCAAACATTGAGAACATTATGAACGTACTACCTGCTTAATAATAATACAGTCAGATAATAATACAGTCAGATAATAATACAGTCAGATAATAATACAGTCAGATAATAATACAGTCAGATAATATAAATACAGTCAGATAATAATACAGTTAAACAAAACAAACAAACAACCAAACAAAAACAAAAACACAAAAAAGACATATATATACACAAATCATCACATCTAGTGCTAGGACTGGTTGGTCCGGTGTCAGAATAATGTGACTGGGTGAGATATGAAGCCTGTGCTGCGACTTCTGTCTTGTGTGTGGCGCACGTTATATGTCAAAGCAGCACCGCCCTGATATGGCCCTTCGTGGTCGGCTGGGCGTTAAGCAAACAAACAAACAAACCATTTTTGTTTTTGTTGCTTTTGAAACAAATGGAAAAGGATGCATTCAATTGTGTGCTTTGTTTAATTAAATACATATTTGTCTTTACAAAAATATGTTTCTAATGCTAACCACGAAAAATAAGCCACAGGTTTCATTATATTGGTTTTTGCACATTGCAGATTTCTGTCGCATTTTACAGAGCAAATGAAAAAAAAGGATAGACATTCATGTTACAGACGATACTCCACACCCACTATGTACCCACACACACACCACCATCCCTCCACCCCCACCCACCCACACACACACACACACACACACACACACACACGGAGGTTCACACGGCTAAACGACTGTAACCACATTCAGCATGTCAGAAACGATCTTCTTCCAGAACAGCCACAACAAAGTCCACCAAGACATTGCGCGCGGGATGCAGCAGTTCGCAAGGGAAGACCCCGACGTTCTTTCAGAAGATCTCCAAGTTCTGACACAAAAGGTTCGCACTGAAGACTTCGTGCTGTTCTACACTGGATTCGTCATGCAAAGTTTGTTTGACTGTGACTTTGAGATCGTTCCAGTCGACATCAAGACGATCACGCAAGGCCTGGTGTTCCCCAAGGGCTCCGCTCTCACTAAGCCGTTTTCTGAAGTGTAAGTTTGCTGTTAGAAATGAAGAATCAAAAGATAAGAAAGGTAAGTTGTTGGAACGCTTGTTATTGACAAAACAATACGTTACAGTCACATTAGTAATATATTAATATTAGTCATATTACTAATAGGAAATTAGTTGTTACTACTTGTTTGTCTGTGCACTTAAAAGACCGTTGGGTCGATATATTTGTGACTATAACATATTGTTTTGTCAATAACAAACGTTCCGACAACTTACCTTTCTTGGGGTTTTTTATTCTGAAGTTTGGATCGTTGGCAGTCTCCTTATTTTTGGCGTTAAAAATGTTTAAACAGTGTTTTATTCTCGTTCATTGTTTAAAAATGCTATGGAATGTAATGCACAACAAGTTGCATGAAGCGAAATTACAACATGTAATCAATCTGTCGAACTCAGAGACTGAAATTGAACTCACCGCATTGTACGCTATGACGATGCTCAAGAGCGTTGTCGATTTCATGCCCCTGGGTAGAATGGCCAAACGATTTCCACGGTGGGGAAAAGGGGACGCCGATCACGGCCTCAAACTTACCGAAACTGCTGTGACCCATAACGGTAAATGTTGTCAAAGAAAATATATAAACATGTGAAAATGTATCCTTGCAACACCCGTCCTCCTTGTGTCAATTCAATTAAATTCAATTCAATGCAATTCTATTCAAGTCAATTCAATTCAATAAAACTGTATTGTCTGAATGCATTAAAGAGAAATCTTTCTTTTGGCTCGTGTACGAGATAACATCACTTAAAAACACACTCTCATGTCATTTTCAGAATTCTCCAGCTGCACGCTTCGGGGCTGCTGTCTCACTGGACGAAGGAGTGGTTTCCTCGGTCCTACTGTCTCCCTCCTTCTTCCGGCCCCTTGGTCATCTCCCTGCTGCACGTGCAAGGCGTGCTGCTCCTGCTGCCCCTGGGGCTGGGACTGGCCCTGGGGGTCATGGCCGCAGAGAAGATGTATGCGCACAGAAGGAAGAGGAAAATGATGGAGGAAACTGATGACGGACGCAGTGATGTCTGTAGAGATGACTTTCGTGGACGGAAGCAATGACGGAATTGTATGAGGGGGTCATGGCTGCAGAGAGGATTTATGCGCACAGATGGCAGAGGAAAATGTAGACGGACGCAGTGATGGCCGTAGAGATGGCTTTTGTGGTCAGATAACACAACGGAAGCAACACACAAACACACTCATACACACTCACACACACACACACAAACACACACACACACGTACGCGCACACACATACACACACACACACACACACACACAAACACACACGCAAGCACGTTTGCAGACTCGCACACATTCTTACAAATACATAGATTTTCACATCATTGCCAGTTCTGCTTTTTATATTTAGTCAAGTTTTGACTAAATATTTTAACATCGAGGGGGAATCGAAACGAGGGTCGTGGTGTATGTGCGTGCGTGTGTGCGTGTGTGCGTGTGTGCGTGCGTGTGTGTGTGTGTGTGTGTGTGTAGAGCGATTCAGACTAAACTACTGGACCGATCTTTATGAAATTTGACATGAGAGTTCCTGGATATGAAATCCCCGAACGTTTTTTTCTTTTTTTGGATAAATGTCTTTGATGACGTCATATCCGGCTTTTCGTGAAAGTTGAGGCGGCACTGTCACGCCCTCATTTTTCAACCAAATTGGTTGAAATTTTGGTCAAGTAATCTTCGACGAAGCCCGGGGTTCGGTATTGCATTTCAGCTTGGTGGCTTAAAAATTAATTAATGACTTTGGTCATTAAAAATCTGAAAATTGTAAAAAAAAATAAAAATTTATAAAACGATCCAAATTTACGTTTATCTTATTCTCCATCATTTGCTGATTCCAAAAACATATAAATATGTTATATTCGGATTAAAAACAAGCTCTGAAAATTAAATATATAAAAATTATTATCAAAATTAAATTGTCCAAATCAATTTAAAAACACTTTCATCTTATTCCTTGTCGGATCCTGATTCCAAAAACATATAGATATGATATGTTTGGATTAAAAACACGCTCAGAAAGTTAAAACAAAGAGAGGTACAGAAAAGCGTGCTATTCTTCTTAGCGCAACTACTACCCCGCTCTTCTTGTCAATTTCACTGCCTTTGCCATGAGCGGTGGACTGACGATGCTACGAGTATACGGTCTTGCTGAAAAATGGCAGCTACTTGACTAAATATTGTATTTTCGCCTTACGCGACTTGTTCTTTATTGGGAAATGTTTAATTGCCAACATTACAAACCAAAACAAAACTTTAATTAAACAGTTGCTTCACTTGTTGAATTTGCAAAACATAACAAACTGGCAGAGGAAACTTAATAATAGATTAGCTTATTGTTATAGCGTGTTGTTGATCCTAAACATGCTTATAATTATTATATCCATAAATTGCTGAATAAAATACTTTTAAACCAAACATGATAATAAAGTTCAGTGAATGTGAGTGGCATGATGAATCTCCAAGTATTGCAGTCCACTGAATTTAGACTGAAAAATACGCTTATTTTGTTTAAGCTTTGAAAATTGGGGAGGGTGGTTCAAAACTGAAAAAGGGAGAAAAAACCCAACTTAGATGAAAATAAAAGAAAGGTAAAAGGCACAAACATCCATAGTGAAAGAAATGAACAACAAAAAACGCATTATAATTTTTGATAAATTTCGCTTTGAAGAAAGTACACAGTGAGGCTTTTGTGACGTGACTCACAGTCATGGTTCATCGAGTTTTAATGACACCACTCACTTCTAGAATCACTTCAGTCATTTATCGATCACAGAGACTGACATGTAATCGTCGGCACGGATCTTAACCGACGTCCACCATTTAATAGTTGGTATGGGTCTTGCTTGACGTTCACTGTTCTTCATTTAATCGTCGGTATAGATCTTTACTGACGTTCACTGTTCTTCATTTAATCGTCGGTATAGATCTTTACTGACGTTCACTGTTCTTCATTCAATCGTCGGTATAGATCTTTACTGACGTTCACTGTTCTTCATTTAATCGTCGGTATAGATCTTTACTTACGTTCACTGTTCTTCATTTAATCGTCGGTATAGATCTTTACTGACGTTCACTGTTCTTCATTTAATCGTCAGTATAGATCTTTACTTACGTTCACTGTTCTTCATTTAATCGTCGGTAGAGATCTTTACTGACGTTCGCTGTTCTTCATTTAATCGTCAGTATAGATCTTTACTTACGTTTACTGTTCTTCATTTAATCGTCGGTACAGATCTTTACTGACGTTCACTGTTCTTCATTTAATCGTCAGGATAGATCTTTACTTACGTTCACTGTTCTTCATTTAATCGTCAGTATAGATCTTTACTTACGTTCACTGTTCTTCATTTAATCGTCGGTATAGATCTTTACTGACGTTCACTGTTCTTCATTCAATCGTCGGTAGAGATCTTTACTGACGTTCACTGTTCTTCATTTAATCGTCGGAAGAGATCTTTACTGACGTTCACTGTTCTTCATTTAATCGTCGGTATAGATCTTTACTGACGTTCACTGTTCTTCATTCAATCGTCGGTAGAGATCTTTACTGACGTTCACTGTTCTTCATTTAATCGTCGGTAGAGATCTTTACTGACGTTCACTGTTCTTCATTTAATCGTCGGTAGAGATCTTTACTGACGTTCACTGTTCTTCATTTAATCGTCAGTATAGATCTTTACTTACGTTCACTGTTCTTCATTTAATCGTCGGTATAGATCTTTACTGACGTTCACTGTTCTTCATTTAATCGTCGGTACGGATCTTGACTGACTTTCACTGTTCTTCATTTAATCGTCGGTACGGATCTTGACTGACGTTCACTGTTCTTCATTTAATCGTCGGTACGGATCTTGACTGACGTTCACTGTTCTTCATTTAATCGTCGGTACGGATCTTGACTGACTTTCACTGTTCTTCATTTAATTGTTGGTACGGATCTTGACTGACGTTTAAGTTAATATGGGTCTTGCCTGACGTTACCTAGCTGTGCTTCATTTAATCGTCAGCACGGACCAATCCAGTGAAGGAGGTCAAATAAGAGTAACAATATCCAAATGTTTGCCCACTGAACAGCCCGACTTGTTGACCATCCGTGAGGTACAGCGTGACCTGCACCGATCCCATCGTGTGGTAAGTTGAGTATGGAAAGCCGTTTGGCTCATAACCATTACACGCGTAATAAAAAATAAATACACGCGTAATAAATGATTAATACGCGTGTAATAAATGATTAATGCGCGTGTAATTTATCTTTTTTCTTATGCTATGGAATAGCATAATGATTAAATACACGTGTAATAACTATTTCATACGCGTGTAAGAAATGATTATTACGCGTGTATTAATTATTTCTTACACGCGCATGAAATATTTATTACGCGTGTATTAAATATTTTTTACACGCGCATGAAATGATTATTACGCGTGTATTAATTATTTCTTACACGCGCATAAAATATTTATTACGCGTGTATTAAATATTTCTTACACGCGCATGAAATATTTATTACGCGTGTATTTAATCATTTCGTACACGTGTATGACATTTTTATTCCACGTGCATTTAATCATTTCTTACACGCGTATAAACTATTTCCTGCATGTGTATTTAATCATTTCTTACACGTGCATGAAATATTTATTACACGCGTATTTAATCATTTCTTACACGCGCATGAAATAGTTATTACACGCGTATTTAATCATTTCTTACACGCGTAAAAAATGATTATTACACGCGCATTAATCATTTATTACACGCGTATTAATCATTTATTACGCGTGTATTTATTTTTTATTACGCGTGTAATGGTTATGAGCCAAACGGCTTTCCATAGTTGAGTACTGTGCCGTGAGACGGTCACACCGTCCTTCTGCAGCCACATGGTCACCCACTGTCTACTGCTGTCCGTCCCCGCCGAGGCCACGAAGAAGTAGGTCCCGTTCCTTGGTGCAGTGAAGACGCCGCTTGTCCCGTTGAAAGCGCTCACCTCGTTTGTAATGACAGTGAAGGGATGAAGAGAAGTTTAACAGAACAAAGAAGAATTATACTGTCGACTCACCAGCAACGTAAACGGAGTAAGTCTTGGAAACAGCAACAGTATAGTGACCGGTGTCACGATTTCATCTTTCGCCTGTGTACATATTTCCCCCTCGACATATACTCAAGACTGAAATGTTGTTTCCTGGAAAAATCAAGAAGAGAAATTATTTATGGACGAAAAGCATGTCAGTTTCTTGCATGTGAAGAAAATTGGTGGTAACATTTATTAGATTTCACTCCCAAAATCGAATTCTTCGAAAACGTGTACTAAGTGGTTACGTCCCTTGAGTAAGAAGGAAAACATTTTAGGATGAATCAAATTAATTTTCTAAGTTAAATAAAACAAATTGGTTGGACAAGTTTGGCCCCATGAATGTAAGGTACACAAGGTCGCTCATCAGTACTATCGAAGGTTTTTTTGTTGTTGTTCAGTGTAGAGTTTATACTAGATCAACGAGGCCGAGAAGCGAAATATCAACACGGCGAAAGATGAAAACGTCACACCGGTCTCAGCAACAGCAGCCTGACTGACCACGATCCCTCCCTGACCAGTCCACTTCAAGTGGCCAGAGAAAGCAGGCATGGGATTGAAGTGACCAACAACAAACATTGCGATCAGTTCTTCAGAGCCGTCCTCCGCCCGGTAGATCCATTTGATGTCCTCGATACGCTCGTCACGTGACAGGGTGGGTGGAAGGTGGATGTCGCTGTGCATTGGTATATTACCGGAAAACATTTTCATTTTCATTTTCCTTACTTTACTGTCCCACACATACAAAAACATACAAATACAAGCATAATATTAACTATTATATTAGTTATTACTGGATGCGCTGTTCACAGTATCATTTGCGCAAATAGTGCATTTGCATGCAGCCACCCTTTGCGTAGGTGGGCAGCCGCAAAATCGATCAAATTTTACCACCAATTTTCTTCACATGCAAGAAACTGACATGCTTTTCGTCCATAAATAATTTCTCTTCTTGATTTTTCCAGGAAACAACATTTCAGTCTTGAGTATATGTCGAGGGGGAAATATGTACACAGGCGAAAGATGAAATCGTGACACCGGTCACTATACTGTTGCTGTTTCCAAGACTTACTCCGTTTACGTTGCTGGTGAGTCGACAGTATAATTCTTCTTTGTTCTGTTAAACTTCTCTTCATCCCTTCACTGTCATTACAAACGAGGTGAGCGCTTTCAACGGGACAAGCGTGATGTGTTGTGCCCCAAAAGACATTCTTGTTCTGTGCTCTGTGAGAGGTGTTTTCTTTGTGTTTAATATTATTTTGTTTGGACCTAGCTATTGATGTGTACATTGTTGTTAAACAGTTGTCCCCGAGTACGCAGTAGGAGGGTCCAGCAGACTTTAATTGTGTGTCTATCTGTCTGTGTATCTGTCTGTCTCGACTTAACAGCTTATTGCTGGGAAACTACTGGGCGCAGTTCGTTCAAAAGTTGATACACTAACTTGATAATAGGTCCGATTGATCGTATTAAAACTTCATAATGTTACCTGGGACCTAAATGCAAAATAATCCACAAAAACGACTCTTAACGGAGGGCGCAATTCGCGGTGGGATAGAACTGCCGTGCGGCTAATAGAAGAGCCAGCCAGCCAGCGACACCGGGTTCGATTCCCGGCATGGGCGGTCTATTTTATTATTTTTTTTTAATTCTTGTTTACTATTGTTTATTATGAACGTTTTAATGTTTTATTTTACTCTAATAATTTTTTTAATTGTGTAAAATAAATAAATAACTTACAGCCGAACGCGTCACACAGTACAGCCAGCCAGCGTGTGGCCACCAGGCTTTGCGCTGCGTCGAGCTATCGAGTGAAAGTGAAAGCATCGTGGTTCAGCGTCCGACCATATTCGCTTCTAAAAACAATGCGGACTTGATCGAATTTTCTGCCTGACCTTCCGCTCAAAAATATTTAATAGAACAGCCAGCCAGCCAGCGACACCAGGCTTTGCGTGCGACGGTGTGCCACTTCAGTCGTGTGCTGCGAGACCTAATTTTGGCAGGCTAAGCATTTGAGTTCATTGTCAAAATTGTCGGAGTTGGTGGCTTGGTGGAAAGCAGTCCGCCTATGGCCAAAGTGATCCGGGTTCGATTCCCGGCATGGGCGGTCTATTTTTTTTAATTCTTGTTTACTATTGTTTATTATAAACGTTTTAATGTTTTATTTTACTCTAATAATTGTTTTAATTGTGTAAAATAAATAAATATTTTTTTTTTTTAAATTTTTTAAATCCACGTGCACAAGACAAAAACTTTCATACTGGGGGAGCGAGCCAGTCTGAAGAGTACTCGGGTCCAGCGCGAGCGTTTTTTATTTGTTGTATGTTTACCAGGGTTTGCTAGTGTGTGATAGGGTTCGTGACCGTCTGAAGATGTTATATAGTTTCTTTGTTAGTCCTGAGTTGACAACTCTTCGACAAGCGCTTAGAACTGTACCCACGGAATACGCGCTATATAAGCTTCATATTGATTGATTGATTGAAGCGGCGTCTTCACTGCACCAAGGAACGGGACCTACTTCTTCGTGGCCTCGGCGGGGACGGACAGCAGTGGACAGTGGGTGACCATGTGGCTGCAGAAGGACGGTGTGACCGTCTCACGGCACAGTACTCAACTTACCACACGATGGGATCGGTGCAGGTCACGCTGTACCTCACGGATGGTCAACAAGTCCACCCTCCCCAATTTTCAAAGCTTAAACAAAATAAGCGTATTTTTCAGTCTCAATAAAGAACAAGTCGCGTAAGGCGAAAATACAATATTTTGTCAAGTAGCTGTCGAACTCACAGAATGAAACTGAACGCAATGCCATTTTTCAGCAAGACCGTATACTCGTAGCATCGTCAGTCCACCGCTCATGGCAAAGGCAGTGAAATTGACAAGAAGAGCGGGGTAGTAGTTGCGCTAAGAAGGATAGCACGCTTTTCTGTACCTCTCTTTGTTTTAACTTTCTGAGCGTGTTTTTAATCCAAACATATCATATTTATATGTTTTTGGAATCAGGAACCGACAAGGAATAAGATGAAAGTGTTTTTAAATTGATTTGGACAATTTAATTTTGATAATAATTTTTATATATTTAATTTTCAGAGCTTGTTTTTAATCCGAATATAACTTATTTATATGTTTTTGGAATCAGCAAATGATGGAGAATAAGATAAACGTAAATTTGGATCGTTTTATAAATTTTAATTTTTTTTTACAATTTTCAGATTTTTAATGACCAAAGTCATTAATTAATTTTTAAGCCACCAAGCTGAAATGCAATACCGAAGTCCGGGCTTCGTCGAAGATTACTTGACCAAAATTTCAACCAATTTGGTTGAAAAATGAGGGCGTGACAGTGCCGCCTCAACTTTCACGAAAAGCCGGATATGACGTCATCAAAGACATTTATCAAAAAAATGAAAAAAACGTATGGGGATTTCATACTTAGGAACTCTCATGTCAAATTTCATAAAGATCGGTCCAGTAGTTTAGTCTGAATCGCTCTACACACACACACAGACAGACAGACGCACATACACCACGACCCTCGTTTCGATTCCCCCTCGATGTTAAAATATTTAGTCAAAACTTGACTAAATATAAAAAGCAGAACTGGCAATGATGTGAAAATCTATGTATTTGTAAGAATGTGTGCGAGTCCGCAAACTGACGTGCTAGTGTGTGTGTGTGTGTGTGTGTGTGTGTGTGTGTGTGTGTGTGTGTGTGTGTGTGTGTGTGTGTATGTGTGTGTTTGTGTGTGTGTAGTGATTTGTTTTTTCAATGAGATCACAATGTTGCAAGTGAAAAGTTCTGATTACATTTGAAAATTATCTGGAGCGGCATTAAGAAACAAATCAACTTATAAACAAACAAACAAACAAAACAGTCCTGCAGAGACACAAATCCTAAAACAACATGTGTCTCTGTCTACCTTCGATCCTATGTTTGGGACAGAATAAGGCTGATAATGTTCTCACCCCTCTATACTTGAAACAGAATAAGGTTGATAATGTTCTCACCCCTCTATACTTGATAGTGTTTTCATCCCTTTATACTCGAGACAGAATGAGGCTGATAGTGTTCGTATCCCTCCATCCTTAAAACAGAATGAGGCTCAGCATAAATATATCTTCCATCATGATCACCGCTACATAAATGTGCAGGCTTTCACATGAAAAATAAGTCCTTTGACACATTTTTTTTACTCCGGAGTCAATTTTTCGTGGAGTAAAAATGTCGTGTTACACCGGGAGGCCAAAAGGAATGCACGAGGCACTCCAAATACACGAGACCCTCTTTGTCAGTGCAAGTTTTGTTTATGTCTGTTTCTGCCTTGAATCAGCGAGGTTTTGAGGCCAGCCATGCGTTGCTCAGAATCACAATACGGGCCGCTCAGAGAAAAGTCGCTCTGGATTGGTCAATGCAACGGGCTCACAACGAGGCAAATCGCTTCACGATGGCGACGAAGAAAGCACGATTGCTGCGAGATATGAAAAAAGTTGTACTTCTTAAACTAGTAGACGATTCGGTCAGTGAAATCGTCAGAGAGAATGTAGTTATGATGGGAAATTTAGCTGGGGTAGTCCCTGAACCTTGAAAAGCGGTGGATCCCTCGGGTCACGTCAAAAACCACGCCGAGAAGATCGAAACACGCAACACGGCATCGCAGTGTAAACACCGCCGCCATCTTGGATAACGCGGCGGGCGGTGGGCGAGCATATACCAAAGCCGCTCGCCGAGTGCTTCGCGAGCGCTTTCCTGCACTGCCCTAAAAAACGGCTTTTTGTCATTCGCACTGCCAGCGACCCGTGGCGAACCGCTCTGGGCAACTCGTCTCTGTTGTGTTTACGGCTAGTGACATACGATACAGCGCTGAACAGGATTTTAATCGTACTGCGCCGTAAACTATATTGACATAGAAACACTGGGAGGTGTGTGACGTTCGAATGAAGTCGGAAAGGGTGCCGTGATTGTGAGTATATTTTGGTTATAAATTTGTCTGCTGCATTTTGTGTGTGTGTATATATAATGTGCGAGTTGATGAGACTGACGTAACTTTCCCGGCCCCATCCAGAATAAAAATTCAGTTTTGAAGCTCCTCCGTCTAAAATATCCGTGATGAATCAAATAGGGTGGAGTGGAAGGGGGAAATAGGCCAGGAAGCATAAATGAGACGCCAAGACAGAGGTTGCGATAACGTGACTTTTAATTAACGTACACTAGAAAGCACATCAGAAAGCAGTGTCTGATGACACATGAACAGAAAAGAAAACATAATATAAGTACATGATATAACAAGTAGAAACGCACCATTCGTACCAATGCATCCTAACCATACATACATTCCACAATAAACCTACTATATCAAGTGAACAGAGGGGAAGGGGGGGGAGGAAAAGCGATTGGGAGACAGGACCTATTATCCTTTACAACACAATAGATCTCCGGGGACACGTCACGTCTGCACGCATTGAAGCGTGACGAGGGCCGATAATTTCAAGGTCCATATTACTAAGTTACTAAGGGTAGGTTACTCTAGCTATGACGTCACAAGGCACGCTACGTCGTGAACAAAGACACTCAGCTGTCGCGGGAAACAAATGGCTGACACACATACATGCATTATGGCGTGTATGTATGCAGCATACATACACGCCATAGCATCAATCATACGCTCAGAACACATCATAGAACTGATTAAACATAGCAAATACAATAATACCAAAGAAACAATATCTACTTACAGTTCCTTCCTCAAGATACAGCCGCACACAACTCGTCGGAACTCGAATTACGATCCCGGTCGAAAGTCACCTCGCTGATATAAACCCAGCACTAAAACGTTTCTCACACACACACAGTCTCTCTAGACAATCCTCGAATCACTCCTTCGCCAAAATAAACGTTATAATGGCTCAGCTACACTCCTTACATTAACACAGTAATCGTTCAATCAAAAGTTAAACAGCACAAATCCAAGCCGATACGCACACTGAAACACGTCCTCTCACTTAGAAATCACACCGGGTACTAGCCCACGCTATCATTCTGAGGCTCACGCGCGCACCCGTTCAAACAATCAACCAATAAGAAACCAGCCTCCCTACACACCTAAAATTAGCTACAACACACAATAATCCTAGCGGGAGACAATGATCATACGTTAATGTTGAAAGCATTCTTATATGTATTTTTTTCTATGCTGTCTCTCTTTTTCGGAAGAGTCTCTCACGGGCTCTCTCTGTCTCTGTCTCGCTCTCCCCTCCCCTCTCTTTCTCTGACTTTCAGTCTCTCTCTCTCTCTCTCTCTCCCCTATTAATCTCCATCTGTCTGTCTGTCTCTCTCCCTCCCTGTCTCTCTCTCCACTCTCTCTCACTCCCTGTCTCTCCCTCTATCACTCCCTGCCTCTCTCTCCCCCCCCTCTCTCTCTCTCTCTCTCTCTCTCTCTCTCTCTCTCTCTCTCTCTCTCTCTCTCTCCCTCTCGCTGTGTAAACTGGTATGCATATTCGGTGCGGATGCATGATTTGACGCAAAGTGGATATTAGCGGCTCGCAAACGAAGATTCGTCCAAATGATGGTTAAAAACAACCTGCAGCGGACGGAAGCTGAAAATGCAAGGTACATACAGTTCAAACAATCATTCAACTGTATTTATTTGACCTTACACAGACTGTAGGAAGAGGCAAACCGTCTTGAACAATATTTTTCCCCAGGAAGCGACTCCAAGAACACAGAAGACTCGAAGGTGAGTGACGTACCTTGTAGTCTTTCTGTGATAGTAGTAGTCCAGTGGACGATACCTTCCGCCTGTGGTCTGGGGAAACGCCTATGAAAAGAGCCGAAGAATCCCCGAGCGTTTCTATTGGGTTTGCTTTTGATTATTCATGTATAACCTGCTTCCTGCAACTATGGTAACCGGGGATTTATTGCATGGGGAACATGCGATTTATTTCCCAGGTGTTTGTGAATGAAAACTCGTGAAAATGATGACAATAAAGTTTTCTTATTTTATCTTATCTTATTCCTATGGGTGTCGCACCTTTTATTCTATTTGTTCTGTTTCCTTCGTGACAAAAAACTAGTCAAGTTTATTTAAATTTACGTTTTGTCGCGAAAAAAAAAGTCCTATTGATTTATTTTTGTTCAGGACAAATGTCCTATCACTTTTGCATTGTCCAGGACATTTGTGTGAAGGAAATCACGAATAACACTAACAGGCAAAGGTTGATAGTGATATCCTCCACGCTTTTAGAGCGCTAACAAGAGATAATAGAATGACGTAGCGAAGTGTGGTGCACGTACTGTGAATTCAGCTCACTGACCGAGAGAGTTGATGTTGTGAATCGCAACGAAGATATCGTTACACTTAACCACTGTCCAGCGACAGGGAGGGGTTGTCACAGGAATCGACCGGGAGAAAGGAAGATCGAGTAGAGCACTTAACAGGTAAATGGAATAAGCATTTGAATATCACTAATGTTTATCGCATAAGTTGAATCGACTAACACTGTACATTTAAACATAGCAGACAGATATCTAAGACAAGATGTCCGCTAGTTATGTTGTGCAGTGCGTCGTATAACCGGTGGGAAAGGAAGATAGTGGCCAGATGACAGAATGAAGGATCTGAGAAGCCGCCGGAATATCACGCCTATAGACCCGCATAGCTGAGATTCGACGGGATTTCTAGAAGCTAGTGCACGATTATTTTTGTCCGTAGAGTTGGACCATAGAGGTCACCGGGCGGTAGAAACTGAGTAGACCGAGGTCACTAGTAGCAGGAATTAGTAGTTAAAATACATTTCCTAGTGAACAGCAATAGACGCTGTGTAATTCTGCGTATGACCAGAATTAAAATATGTCTACAATATCTTAATTACTTAAGAGATAAGGAATATTTAGTAGACAGAGCAGACGGTGTTTTAAGTCTGCCGTAGTAGGAACTATAACTGGATTTTGTTGACTACCCACGAGCCGTGAGTAGATACCTGTAAATTAATTATCGTGTGCCTGTGAGTTCACGGACTATTTTTGTAGTTTTATACCTCAGTGAAGGGTAGAGAGTTTTGTCATTGCAATTGTGTACGAGATTGTCATCTCGAGTGGTTTTTTTGCCTACCAAAACTGTGAGTACTGGATTTTTGAGTACCTAACATTTATAAATGTTCATGATTGTGTGTATTTGTGTGTATGATGTCATAGCCGTATAATACAGTGGAGGGAACTTACCTTTGGCGTTGTGTTTGATTCCTGTATGACAGCATACTAGCACATTTACATTCATTCACAATTTGTCCTATGCCACCTCTCATGGATGTGAGCCCCTGGGCTACCTGTATAAGGTTGCACTCGGTTGTCTGTTTTGGGGGTTTTGCCATCACATTTGCATTGTCCTAAATTGTCTGGATGTTGACGCATACACGGACACACACACACACACAATCTCATCCAAAAAAACCACCCGCAGATTTCTGTACATAAGAAAAAACTTCGTGTGAATCATTGTGCAACTATTACCCCCGTCCTCTCTGACTAAATCTCCCTATCTCCACGAAGACCGAGCTCTGCCCCCCCCCCCCCCCTTCTCTCTTCCTCCACCTCTCTCCCTCTTCTTCTCTCTCGCTTTTTGCCTCTCTTGCTCCATCTCTTTCGCTCTGCTTCTCTCTCTCTCTCCCTTTCTGTCTCTCTCTCCCTCTTTATATCTGTCTCTTTGTCTGTCTCTCTCCCTCTCTCTCTCTCTCGTACTCTCTCTTCTCCCCTCTCTCTCCTCTCTCTTATATCTCCCCCCTCTCTCTCCACTGTCTTTCTCTCCTTCTCCCCCCCCCCTCTCTCTCTCTCTCTCTCAGTCTCTCTCTTCCTCGGCAGGTTGGCGGGTGTTTTTCCCTGCGCATTTGCTTGCTTCAGTGTTTGTTTGCTGGTTTTCTCCGCGATTTCTACTCAGTTTGTCGGTGTATGTATGTGTGTGTGTGTGTGTGTGTGTGTGTGTGTGTGTGTGTGTGTGTGTGTGTGTGTTTGTGTGTGTGTGTGTGTGTGTGTGTGTGTGTGTGTGTTCACTTCATTAAAAACATCCCACTCTATATAGAAAGCTTTCAGTGCTCTTCTGCCTTATACTATACAGTAACGTAAATTACACAAGTACAAGGAAGTGTACTTCACAACACATAGATCTGAATATTCATTGGGCTAGTGACATACGGATACCGCGCCGAACAGGATATTAATCGTACTGCGCCGTAAACTATAGTCAGTGAAAAAAGGTTACTGACTCAAGCAATACATCGTTATAATCAGCTGGTTGAGCACTGGACTTCAGTTCCTTGGGTCACGGGTTCAAATCCGAACCTGGATGGACATATGTCAACATTATGTCCAGACTCAGAGACAGCATCCACGTCCCACCCCTGTGCCATGTAAAATACCTCGATCATTCTGCCATATTAGTGCAGGTGGCTGATTTAACATATAACATATAAACACGCACACATGCATGCACCTCAGTAGCGCGACTCTTGTTGCTGCTAGCTTTCCACTGAGAGGAAGCGACTCAAATTTCCCAACGATGGGACAATAAAGTAAAATAAATAAACAGACAAGAGTAGAGCTTCCGCTCTGAAAGTCTGAAATGCTGATTTAAATCAACTTGTTTTAAGGGCTGACAAAAAACATCTAACATCAATCATTTTAAACCACCATCTTTATAATCGTGAACCATCATGCTCTTTCTACTTATCGTTTCAATTCTACCACTCCAAACAACAGAATAAAACATCTTATTCAAATAATGTAACACTTCTTCACATGGATCAGGAAGGGTCATAAACAAAAACACCAACTATGAAATTGCTACCAGTGTCTTTATAACTGTTCCCAGAGGTGTAAGAGTTCTCCTTGACCAGGTATTCAACAAATGCCGAATGTCTTCCAATTTGCTATCATAATTTCCCGCAGTGGGGCACTGCGGTTATGAAATTAAAGGCCCCTCCTGTTTTTGGAACCGCAGGAGCTTTCTAGTTTGCTGTTAGGTAGATTTTTGGTTCCTCTTTCCTGTCATGCTCTCTTTTTCTTCATGAATTCTTTTCTTTTTTCTGCCTTCTTGCTCATTCACCTGTATTTTTTCCAAAAATCTCTTCTCTTGCCGCTTGTCTCGCGATTCATGTATAGTTTAATCTGTTAGTGTTCTGATGTAAGTCCAGCAGTAGATAGGTTAAGCCTATTTTAACATACTGGAAACTGGTAATCTTCCAGTAGGTATTAATTTAGTTTTACTAAAGCCTGCTGGGACACAAGTAATGGGTTAGTGCATTTGTAAACAGGAATCGCTTGACAAGTGGCCCCCTTCATCCCCCCCTTCCTCGTCCTGATATGGCTCTGCGTAGTCGGCTGGACGTTAAGCAACAAATAAACAAACAAACAAACAAACTATGAAATTGCTAGTGTCTTTATAACTGTTATTTGTCCCAGAGGTGTAAGAGTTCTCCTTGACCAGGTATTCAACAAATGCCGAATGTCTTCCAATTTGCTATCATAATTTCTTAACACAATCGTATCCACTCTTGTTGAAAGCACAATACCTTGAACTTTCAAAGCTGTAGTGTTCCAACACACATATCATACTCCGACATAAGTCTAATGGGTGAATTTACACAAGACCCAATCCATAATGCGACGGTTTTATTGCAATTCAATTTTAACCCCGACCAGTAGGAATATTCCTTTGACACTTTCATACATTCAATAAAAGATTCTCTCCTACCGTCCAAAAATAATGTTGTGTCATCTGCAAATGGGGATATCCCTGCGCTTAGAACTGTACCCACGGAATACGCGCGATATAAGCCTCATATTGATTGATTGATATTAGCAACTCTTCATCAAACATTGTAATTCCTTTCATCTTTATGTTTGTTTGGAATCCTTTCGGCTAAAATCTCTGAACAAATTAAGAACACATAACAAGACAGGTGATCCCTTGCCTTGTACCGCGCTGCACGGAAACCCATTCGGAATACTGTCCATTTACATTTACACAGGATGTAATATTAAAATAGAAAGTTGATACCCAGCGCTTTATATCCTGACCAAAATTAAAAACATCAACAGATTTTTGAATAAAGGACCAGGCAATGCTGTCAAAAGCTGTTTCAAAATCAGCCATTAACAAAAGTCCTGGTATTCTTTGCTGTTCAGAATATAACAGCTGTATCGATCATCAACAACCTGATTCTTTATTCGATATTTCTTCTTTCAAAATTCCTGTCAGATCAGTGCTTATCAGTGCTTATAAGCCGGGGCAAAACACGCTTCAATCTTTCCGCAATATAATTATGAAACAGCAATTTTATATACAGTGTTTACTAACATCTTTGTAGACATAATCATGTGACTACAATTTTTCCTTTTTTTGTCTCGCAGTACTACTGAGCGATGACTTTATCACGACAAGGGAGACAATACTGAGTTTTACGCGACATGGGGCCTGCACGGTTTATGCCCCTTGCCCTGCTCGTCGGGCTTTGGACTTTCTACAGTGAGGCAGACCCATTGCTCACCACAACACAATCTCGGCCCGACGTCACCTTTAACGGCAACACCGCTACAACGGCCACCGTCGACAGCGACAACAGCGGAACTAAAACAGAACCTTGTGGCACGAACATCACACAGCAGAATGACACCATGAATCACACAGAACCTTGCAAGAAGAGCAACACCCCACAGAAGAATTTGACGAACGACTCCACACTAGAAGCCAGTTCCACCAGCACGGAGTTACCGCCCCTGACGAAATGCCGGTACGATTTTCAAGCGGGCACGCGCAACAACCTGTTCTTCAACGCACAGCAGGAAGTGCTACCCATGCTCACCAAGAAGTTCACGATCCACACGGGCCAACCCCGCTGCTACCTGACACGGGACGATTTTGAGAGCAAGCTGAATCAGACCTCGGGAACTGAATCCATCGTCATGTTCCTCCTGGGCTGTCTGGACAAAGGAGTGACACAGGTCGTGCTGCGGGAAGATGTGGGAAACTCAGTCTCGAATTCCCACGGTCGTCCCGGGACACCCGCTTCCACAACACACCCTGAGGTGGCCCAAGCAGGGACTCATCACACGCCACCCTCTCAAAACGGGAGCCAGCCAGCGAACGAGACTGGGTCGGGGAAAAGATACTACCACAACTACATCTCCTACTTCCAGAGCTCGCAATGCAGGCTGAGCATGAGTGTAGTGGAGATGATCGCCAACATGACGCACCTCAATGTTCTCACCTTGCTCGGTGACCGGGCCTGGGACCTTAGGGAGCTTGAGACCACCCCCCGCCTGTGTGACGCCTTCAGAGCAGTTAAGGCTTTCTCCATCATGGGCGACTGGTCCGCGCCGTCCTACCTCCACCACCTGGCGCGCTGCACGGGCAAGTTGGACAATGTGGTGGAGATGGTGCTCAGCAACGTCAGCTTGCCCGTATTGCCCGACTTCCTAGCCACCTCTGTGCCCAACCTGCGTGCCCTGGAGCTAAGCGACAACAAGCTGACGGCGCCTGTTGTCTTCCCCTGGCCCGACGGCTTCGCGGAGCTGCCCAGGAACCTGTCGCGGACCTTCCAGTTCAACGACCTGTACAACTTCAGGGGCTCGTTCGACATGCCGCCCCACCTGTTCCGCAGGCTGCTGATACTGGACGGCAACAACATTACCAACCTGACCCGCTTCCAGTTCACCAGCGTCTTCCAGTTCATCTCGCTGCAGCGGAACGGACTGAGGGAGATCGCGGAGGACGTGTTCGACCTCGTGCCGGGCGTGCAGTTCCTCAGCCTGGCTCACAACCGGCTGACGTCCCTGCCCGCTAAGCTCTTCTTCAAGCTGACGGCGCTGAGGAAGCTGGACCTCCAGGGGAATCTGCTGAAGGCTCTTCCAGACAACATCTTCAGGAACGTGAGGCGGCTGGACAAGCTGAACGTGGACAGGAACGCGCTGGAGATACTGCAGGACGGACTGTTCACCAGCCTTGAGCAGCTGACGGAGCTACGGCTGAAGAACAACAGCATCCGGCGCTTTGACCACGGCGCGCTCAGCATGATGATGGTCAAGCTTAAGCTGCTGGAGCTGCAGCACAACCCGCTGACCACCTTCCCCGTCATTGTGCTGGAGCTGCGAGGCCTGGTGCACACCAACCTGGAGTACACGGACATCCAGGTCTTGGACTTTGTCCACATCAGCCAGCGCACCTCCCTTCCCCGCCTGGCCGAAGCTCTCAAGAACCCCACCACGGGGGGTTTCGCGGACATGTTCAAGACCCCGACGTCGCAGCGCGTGATCTCTCTGCGCTTCAGCAAGCTGCGCTCTGTGGTGCTATACAACGCGACCCGCGAGACTCTGCCCATCTTCATGTTGGTCATCAAGCACTTCACCATCCTCATGGAGGGCGCGCACCTCGCCTGTGACTGCAACATCCTCAACGTCACTCGCCAGCTAAAGGAGTGGAAGGCGGAGGGAAAGCTGACGGGGACCGAGGAGTGCCTGGAGGGATGGACCTGCGCTTGGCCTTCTGAGCTTTGGGGGAAGCGCGTCGCGAGTCTGGAGGACGATCAGACTTACTGCCCCTTGGAGGAGGAGGCTGGAACTACGTCATGCCCGGAAGGATGCGCGTGCTATGTGCGCACAAACGTTGAGACTGTCATAGTGGATTGCAAACACACAGGTTTGTATGATTTGTTTCTGTTCTTTTGGAGTGTTGACAGTTTTTTGAAAAAGTGAATGAAAACATGGATCTTACACACGTATATTTCTCTCATTACCTGTCTTACCTGTGTTCATTTTGTTATCTCTTTGTCTCTCTCTGTCTCTGTCTCTTTGTCTCTGTCTCTCTCTCTGATTGTGTGTGAGTTCTTTTCTCTCTACGTCTGTCTGCGTGCCCGTCTCTCTTCGTAACATGTGCCTTTCCGTCTGAGAAAACGGTTGGTTGATGAATTCGTCGGTCATTACAGCGTGGGATACCCTTTTTTCGGGGAAGTGAAACAAGTCGCGTAAGGCGAAAATACAACATTTAGTCAAGTAGCTGTCGAACTCACAGAATGAAACTGAACGCAATGCCATTTTTCAGCAAGACCGTATACTCGTAGCATCGTCAGTCCACCGCTCATGGCAAAGGCAGTGAAATTGACAAGAAGAGCGCGGTAGTAGTTGCGCTAAGAAGGATAGCACGCTTTTCTGTACCTCTCTTTGTTTTAACTTTCTGAGCGTGTTTTTAATCCAAACATATCATATCTATATGTGTTTGGAATCAGGAACCGACAAGGAATAAGATGAAAGTGTTCTTAAATTGATTTCGACAATTTAATTTTGATAATAATTTTTATATATTTAATTTTCAGAGCTTGTTTTTAATCCAAATATAACATATTTATATGTTTTTGGAATCAGAAAATGATGGAGAATAAGATGAACGTAAATTTGGATCGTTTTATAAATTTTTTTTTTTTTTTTTTACAATTTTCAGATTTTTAATGACCAAAGTCATTAATTAATTTTTAAGCCACCAAGCTGAAATGCAATACCGAAGTCCGGGCTTCGTCGAAGATTACTTGACCAAAATTTCAACCAATTTGGTTGAAAAATGAGAGCGTGACAGTGCCGCCTCAACTTTCACGAAAAGCCGGATATGACGTCATCAAAGACATTTATCAAAAAATGAAAACAATGTTCGGGGATATCAATCCCAGGAACTCTCATGTAAAATTTCATAAAGATCGGTCCAGTAGTTTCATTAAAAATCTGAAAATTGTAAAAAAAAAAAAAATTATAAAACGATCCAAATTTACGTTCATCTTATTCTCCATCATTTGCTGATTCCAAAATCATATAAATATGTTATATTTGGATTAAAAACAAGCTCTGAAAATTAAATATATAAAATTATTATCAAAATTAAATTGTCGAAATCAATTTAAAAACACTTTCATCTTATTCCTTGTCGGTTCCTGATTCCAAAAACATATAGATATGATATGTTTGGATTAAAAACACGCTCAGAAAGTTAAAACAAAGAGAGGTACAGAAAAGCGTGCTATCCTTCTTAGCGCAACTACTACCGCGCTCTTCTTGTCAATTTCACAGTGGACTGACGATGCTACGAGTATACGGTCTTGCTGCGTTGGATTGCGTTCAGTTTCATTCTGTGAGTTCGACAGCTACTTGACTAAATGTTGTATTTTCGCCTTACGCGACTTGTTTTACATTTAGTCAAGTTTTGACTAAATGTTTTAAAATAGAGGGGGAATCGAAACGAGGGTCGTGGTGTATGTGTGTGTGTGCGTGCGTGTGTGCGTGCGTGTAGAGCGATTCAGACCAAACTACTGAACCGATCTTTATGAAATTTGACATGAGAGTTTCTGGGATTGATATCCCCGAACGTTTTTTTTAATTTTTTTGATAAATGTCTTTGATGACGTCATATCCGGCTTTTCGTGAAAGTTGAGGCGGCACTGTCACGCTCTCATTTTTCAACCAAATTGGTTGAAATTTTGGTCAAGTAGTCTTCGACGAACCCCGGACTTCGGTATTGCATTTCAGCTTGGTGGCTCAAAAATTAATTAATGACTCTGGTCATTCAAAATCTGAAAATTGTAAAAAAAAAAAAAAAATTATAAAACGATCTAAATTTACGTTCATCATTTGCTGATTCCAAAAACATATAAATATGTTATATTTGGATTAAAAACAAGCTCTGAAAATTAAATATATAAAAATTATTTTCAAAATTAAATAAATTTTCGAAATTAATTTAAAAACACTTTCATCTTATTCCTTGTCGGTTCGTGATTCCAAAAACATATAGATATGTTTGGATTAAAAACACGCTCAGAAAGTTAAAACAAAGAGAGGTACAGAAAAGCGTGCAATCCTTCTCAGCGCAACTACTACCCCGCTCTTCTTGTCAATTTCACTGTCTTTGCCGTGAGCGGTGGACTGACGATGCTAAGAGTATACGGTCTATCTGCGTTGCATTGCGTTCAGTTTCATTCTATGAGTTCGACAGCTACTTGACTAAATGTTGTATTTTCGCCTTACGCGACTTGTTTACATATATATTTGTGATACTGCGACCATCAAGCCCTGATCACCCCCCCCCTCACCCACCCACCCCATGTGTGTTGTAATTGTCCAAGTGTGTTTTGTTTTATGTTTTTGTCCCCTTGTTTAGGGGATGTCCTGTAATGTACAGCATATACATGTACAACAACAAAAAACAAAAAAATAATCCACAAAAAGAGAATACAAAAAATAAAAAAATAAAAAAAAGGAATATTCATGACAATGGAAGGGCGAATCACTGGGAATGTTCACCAATGTTCACAGCGTGTTATGTCTTCTGCCTTCAGGTCTGACTTCCATCCCACCCCGGGTACCCGCCAACACCCGGGAACTTTGGCTGCAAAAAAACAGCATCAAGACGATCCAGAAACTTCCCTACCTGAGGGGCCTTCACTCCCTCCGACTCACAGCCAACAACCTGCAGGTTTGTTTGATTTGTTGTGTTGGATGCGATGGACCTTGGACCTTTTAACATGTCCTTGTCCTCGTCAAGTGTGTGTACGTGAACGAACTTCGTGACGAACACTACAGGTATGTTTGATTTGTTGTGTTGGATGCGATGGACCTTGGACCTTTTAACATGTCCTTGTCCTCGTCAAGTGTGTGTACGTGAACGAACTTCGTGACGAACACTACAGGTTTGTTTGTTTTGTTGTGTTGGATGCGATGGACCTTGGACCTTTTAACATGTCCTTGTCCTCGTCAAGTGTGTGTACGTGAACGAACTTCGTGACGAACACTACAGGTTTGTTTGTTTTGTTGTGTTGGATGCGATGGACCTTGGACCAGTTAACGTGACCTCGTCAAGTGTGTGTACGTGAACGAACTTCGTGACGAACACTACAGGTTTGTTTGTTTTGTTGTGTTGGATGCGATGGACCTTGGACCTTTTAACATGTCCTTGTCCTCGTCAAGTGTGTGTACGTGAACGAACTTCGTGACGAACACTACAGGTTTGTTTGTTTGTTGTGTTGGATGCGATGGACCTTGGACGAGTTAACGTGACCTCGTCAAGTGTGTGGACAACAAACTTCGTCACAAAAAGTATACGTTTTATTCCGGGAAGCCCAACGGACATGATTTTTACCTTTTTGAAAGAGATCAAGAGTTATTTATAAACAGCTATTGTGTTTTAAGCGTAGGAATAACAGCGTAGCTATAGTGGTATTCTGACATAATATTCTGCGAGGAAAACATGTTTTTGTCAGCGACAACTACCCGCATGGTCAATGATTGCTGTAACAGACGACGTTTCAGTGCGCATATCCCTTGCGCATGTACCACCGGAAATCACCGAACATTGAAAATCCCACGGACATGTATTACGGAGAATACGCCAGATAATCAGATGCTTTGCATTACGTCAATTTTTCAGGTTTCATATGACGTCACGCAGCATACTTAACGTACTGTTTGTTGTTCAAAAGGTTGATTTCTGCTGCGGATATTGATTTCGCGAATGGTGTCTGCGGTAAATCTGTGGATGATAAGAGAACACGGATTGCTTCAAAAGAAAGTCAACGATTAAATGTTTCAAACTGGTAACTTCATTTCAACGTTGCATACCATGGACGTTGCATAGGGCAAGGAAAGTTTGCTGATTCAGTGGTTCTTCTTCTTCTTCTTCTTCTTCTTCTTCTTCTTCTTCTTCTTCTTCTTCTTCTTCTTCTTCTTCTATAACCCACCGGACTCTGACATGTAATACAGGATCTTTTCCGTGCGTACTTGGTCTTGAGCTTGCGTGTACACACGAAGGGGGATAGGGCACTAGCAGGTCTGCACATAAGTTGACCTGGGAGATCGGAAAAGCCTCCACCCTTAACCCACCAGGCTGCCAGCCAAATCACGGGAGAGACTAGTGTCTGCTAGTGTGCAGCTACTAGAGTTTGGTAATTAGGTGTGTTGCCTGTCAAAGAATTGGATTTTAACCGGAATGTGTTTCATGTACGCTAAGAACAAATCGGAACAAATTATAGCGTCTGTCGACCAGTCACAGAAGCACACATGTCCAGGTTTGCTAGCACTTCATCCACGACGATGAAACCGGAAGCATTTGTTGTCAATTACTTGTTTGTTGTTGTAAATATAAAGGATATTGGGCAACGACCGTGGAAGTATGGACCGATGATCGAAATAGGGCTTCCCCAAGAATAACCTACTGGGTACGTCAAACCCTTTCGGAGCCGATTGCGACACTGATTAACAAGCATTTCCCAGGCAAAGTCTTCCGCGTATCGCCGCGTGCAATGTGCATTCTTCCCCGCCAGTGTGGTATGAGTGATGTAATTTAAAATGCTTGCAATGTACTGGTGTCTGTGAGTTGAAGGGGATGCAGTTGTTTGCATCCAGCTTTAAACTTTAAAGTCAAACTTCTTCCCGTGAAAACACTCCGTCTCATATCGGGTCAGGCTTTGACGTGGGAAAAGAACATACCTCCACTTGGTCACACACCAAAAATATACACTCTGATGGCTTGCTGTGGTGAGTTGGAATTTTTTAAAAATTCATTAAAAAAATCCGCTGTCAGGCATGAAAATTCTCCGTATTTTCCGTATTTTCCGTATTTTTGAAAAAAATAAACCGTATTTTTTTTATTTTCCGTATTTTTCCGGGTTTTTTTTTTTCCTAGTCATAGTTATAGTAAAATAGTTTTGGGGCCATGTTTGAATCCAATTTTAAGGCTCAGATAGCCCCAGATTGCACCAAATTGCACCCTTGAAAAAAAATTTCCGGGGGGGCATGCCCCCGGACCCCCCTAGAAGTCTTGGCGCTTCGCGCCTGCGAAACTTGGCGCTACGCGCCTTCGAATTTTGTTTTCAGTATTTTTTTTTTCTCAGTTTTCATGCCTGGCTGTGCACAGAGAACACACATGCTGTTGATTGTTGGTATGTGACTAAGTGGAGGGATGGGGCGGGGATATAGCTCAGTTGGTAGCGCGCTGGATTTGTATTCAGTTGGCCGCTGTCAGCTTGAGTTCGATCCCAGGTTCGGCGGAAATTTATTTCACAGAGTCAACTTTGTGTGCAGACTCTCTTCGGTGTCCGAACCTCCCCCCGTGTACACTACATTGGGTGTGCACGTTAAAGATCCCACGATTGACAAAAGGGTCTTTCCTGGCAAAATTGCTTAGGCACAGTTAATAATTGTCTACCTATACCCGTGTGACTTGGAATAATAGGCCGTGAAAGGTAAATATGCGCCGAAATGGCTGCAATCTACTGGCCGTATAAAATTTCATCTCACACGGCATCACTGCAGAGCGCCTAGAACTGTACCCACGGAATATGCGCGATATAAGACTCATTGATTGATTGATTGATTGATTATGTAAAAAAAAAAAAAAAAAAAAAAAAAAACCCAACCCAGGCCAGATCTAAAATCGTGATTCAAACTGGGGAGGAGTATGCATTTATACTGTCATCTTCCTTTTATGTCTTTCATTTAATTTAATTTAATTTAATTTAATGTATTATCCCAATGCAGGGAAATTCGGGTCGCTTCCTCTCAGTGGAAAGCTAGCAGCAACAAACAAGAGGTGCGCTACACAGATGTGTGCGCGTGTAGGTGTAGCCTAATCAGCATCCTGCACTAATGACATGGGGGTGGGACATGGATACCGTCTCTGGGTCTTCACATACAGTTGACCCGTGTCCGTCCCGGCCGGGAGTCGAACCTGTGGCCCTAGGATCACAAGTTAAGTGCTCTACCAACATAACGCTTTGTGATACATATTTGTGGACACTCTGTGTTGCAGGAGCTACCAGCGGACGTCGTGACCTTCATGCCACAGCTGCGCGTGCTGCACGTGGATGACAACTGGCTGACGTCACTAGCTCCTGCTCTGGCCCGGCTCAGGCAGCTGCAGTCTGTCCGTGTGGCCGGCAACCCCATCCGTTGCGACTGTCACACGCTGTGGCTCAAGGGCTGGCTGCTTACACACCAGGTCAGGAACTTAATGACACCAGATTAGATTGCAAGATTTACATTTTGACAGATGATTTTCTCTCTCTGTCTCTGTCTCTGTCAGTCTGTCTGTCTCTCTGTCTTTGTCGGGATTTCGACAGATGATTCTCTCTCTCTCACGTCTCTCTGTCTCTGTCTGTCTGTCTGTCTGTCTGTCTGTCTGTCTGTCTGTCCGTTTGTCCGTCTGTCTGTCTGTCTGTCGGTCTGTGTCTGTCTCTCTCTCTCTGTCTGTCTCTGTCTCTGTCTCTCTCTCTCTCTCTCTCTCTCTCTCTCCATTTCTCTTATTGCCCCCTCAATTTTGATATTCATTTCTATTTGCCATGGTGCATCATGAGCTATGGCCTGAAATAAACAATTCCTGATCCTGAGTCCCTCCTTTATCTCCTATGTTGTTCACATCCCCTGTTTTTTTCATTTCTCTCTCTATCTCTCTCTCTCTCCCTCTTTCTCTCTGCAGCTCTCTCTGTGTCTACCCCTCCTCTCTCTCAGTGTTCGTTGTTCACATCCCCTGCTTTTTATTTCACCTACAGACAGAAGCGGAGGACTGGAACATCATTAAGTGCAGCACTGAGGAGTCAGACGGCCGTTTCTTCACCATGGTTCCTGACAGGGAGTTCGTCTGCAAGTCGTCCGCTTCCCTGGGTGAACTGGCCGCCCCCATAGCCGTCCCCCTCCTTTTCGCTTTCCTCCTTTTCACCCTGGCTGTCATCGCCTTCATCCAACGCCGCCGCCTCAAAGTCCTACTCTACATTCACACGGGTATGCATCCATTCGACACCGACCCGCCCGACCACCGGACCCTCTATGACGTCAGCGTGTGCTGTGATGTCACGGCGTGTGCCTGGGTGCTGCGTCACCTGATCGAGGAGCTGGAGGAGGGCGGGAGGTACAAGGTGTTCTTCTACAGCCGCGACGCCTTCGTGGGCTTCACGACGTCGGAGAACGTCAGGCACTGCGTGAAGAACAGCAAGCGTCTGGTGGTGGTGTTGGGCAAGGCCTGGGAGGACAGCGACCTCCTCGTCACCGCCACGAAAGAAGGCCTCAGCAAGTGCCAGAAGGAGATGGTCCACTTCATGACGGTGGTGGTCCACAACTTTTCCGCCAAGGACATCACCAACAAGCACGTGCAGCAGTACATCCAACGGGGCCGCTACATCACTACAGAGGATAAGCACTTCACCAAGAAGCTCCTCTACGAAATGCCGCACCTCCGGGCATCGGAGAAGAAGAAGCAGAAAGACCCGGAGAAAGCAACGAAAGAGACAGGCAAGGGCAAGAAAGACGATACGCCGGAGGGTCCTGAGCCCGTGGCTTTGTACGACATTGTTGCCACCGTGGAGAACGAACAGAACGATTTCATGGAACAGAACTCTTTAGCTCAGCATAACAAGTCTCAAAGCGGGACATAGCCCTGCTTTCGACAGACAGCTGTCAATCAGCGATCTTCAGCTGAATCTGAAGAACAGCCAGGTAACATCTCACACAGGCCAGGACACATCTTACACAATTCAGGACAGATCCAACGCTAACCAGCTCGTTGCTCCTAAAATTATTACTCTGAGACTGGGAAGCGAGCACCCTTCTGTCATAAGCGACGACCTCTTTGGCGACGATGCTGACAACCGAAATGCAGGAGACAGCGATGCTGGTAAGGACATCGTGCATCTTGTTGCAAACAACCCGGTGTTTGACAAACAGATGAGCGTCGAGTCTCAAGCCAGTAGACAGCGCAGATCGGTGTTTGTATGGTACGCGGACAGAGACCTGCCTTTCACTCTGAAGAATATTGTGGAGCCCCTGGAGAAGCGAGGTCACGCCTGTATCCTGCAGGACAGGGATTTCCCTCCGGGTGCCGCCATCCAAGAGAACATCGTGCACGCGGCGGAATCCTGCACGCGCAGCATCTTCGTGCTGTCAGACCACACGCCGAAAAACGAGTGGTTCACCTTCGTCTTCCACGTGACCTTTGACCGCCAGATGCAGTCACGTGACCACCGCGTGGCGCTGGTAACGCACGAGGACATTGACGTCACGAAGTTCGTGGAGGATATCCAGCAAGTGTTGAAAACGTCAGCACTCTTGGCTGAGAATGATCCGTGGTTTGCGAAGAGATTAAGGCAGTTCATCAACTTTGACGGTTATGAGATCTGTTAACAGACAGCAGGTTGTCAGACGGATATTTCTTGTATTTAACCGGTTCTTATTTGAAATTACCGAAAAAGGAATTCTGAATGGTGAGTCCTACTGAAACAGTTGTCGTATATCACAGTTGGCTCGCTACAATAAAGCGGCAGTCACGTTAAACAACACTGTGTGGTATGGGATATTTCTTGTATTTTACCAGTTCTTATGTGAAAATACCAAAAAAAGGATCCGTCAAATGGTCAGTCCTATTGGTACAGTTGTCGTATTTCACAGTGGTCGTATTTCACAGTTGGCGTATTTCACAGTTGTCGCATTTCACAGTTGTTGTATTTCACAGTGGTCGTATTTCACAGTTGGCGTATTTCACAGTGGTCGTATTTCACAGTTGGCGTATTTCACAGTGGTCGTATTTCACAGTGGTCGTATTTCACAGTTGTCGTATTTCACAGTGGTCGTATTTCACAGTTGGCGTATTTCACAGTGGTCGTATTTCACAGTGGTCGTATTTCACAGTTGTTGTATTTCACAGTGGTCGTATTTCACAGTGGTCGTATTTCACAGTTGTTGTATTTCACAGTGGTCGTATATCACAGTTGTCGTATTTCACAGTGGTCGTATTTCACACCGGTCGTATTTCACAGTTGTCGTAATTCACAGTGGTCGTATTTCACAGTTGGCGTATTTCACAGTGGTCGTATTTCACAGTGGTCGTATTTCACAATTGTCGTATTTCAAAGTTGTCGTAATAGTATAAAGCGGCATGTCACGTTTATTAACACTGTTTATTGTGCCTGATCGTCCTGGCCAAGTGACGGGTGTTTTCATTTCTTTTGGGTCAGACTTGTTTACAAAACACTAAGGGCCATCACTGAGTATTCGATATTTGGTATACTCTATTGGTTTAAACAAGACTTTATTCAATGCTTTGATTGCCAGCGGTTATCAAACCGGGACTCGTGTGGTTATCAGCACGGAACCCGTGTTTCAAAGCATGGCTCCCTGGGTTGATGGTGCACTTATTTTCTCACTACCAAAATGATGACAATAAAGGTATTTGGCAAGCACATATGCATAGACATTAGAAGATGTTTGGTGGTTTGTTGACAGACAAGCTTTTTTGTCGGTCCTCGGGGGGGCATATCGACTTTTGTTTCATATTTATTGACCGTGGCCTTTGGCCTTGGTCAATAAATATGAAACAAAAGACGATATGCTCCCCCGAGGACCGACAAAAAAGCTGGTCTGTCAACAACCCATCAAACATCTTATAATGTCTATGCATAATTATGTGCTTGCCAAATATCAAACTGAGTGTGTGTGTTTGTGTGTGTGTGTGTGTGTGTGAGTGTGCGTGTGCGTGTGTGTGTGTGTGTGTGTGTGTGTGTGTGTGTGTGTGTGTGTGAGTGTGTGTGTGTGTGTGCGTGTGTGTGTGTGTGGGTGGGGTTGTTGTGTTTGTGAGCGAGTGCGTGTGGGGGGGGGGGGGTTGTTGGTGTGTGTGTGTGTGTGCGGGTGTGTGTACGTACGTGTGTGTGTGTGTGTGTTAGTGGTTGTTGTTTGTGTGCTTGTAAGTGCGCGTGTGAGTGTGTAAGTGTGTGTTTGTGTGTGTGTGGGGGGGTTGTGTGTGTGGGGGGGGGTGTGTGTGGGGGGGTGTGTGTGTGTGGGGGGTGTAGTGTGTGTGTGTATGTTAGTGTGTGTTTGTGTGTGTATGTTAATGTGTGTGCGTGCGTGTGTATGCGTTTGTGTTTATGTGTGTGTGTGTGTATGTGTGCAGTGTACTTGCGTGCGTGCGTGCGCGTGTGTGTGATTTCTTACGAAACTTCACTACCCTTTTTCAGTAAAAAATACATCTGTCTAGAATGTTGTTGTTTTTCTTTTATGATTATCATTATTGGTGTTTTTGACAAAATATGTCTGAAATTATATTGAGCTGACTCCTCACGTGACCATGTTTTAAGCATTAATCAATTAAAGTTGATCAACATATGTATGTTTTAACCAGAATTCTCGCATGTATATATTGTGTGTGTATGAGTGTGCGTATGCGTGTTTGTGTGTGTGTGTGTGTGTGTGTGTGTGCGAGTGTGTGTGTGTGTGTGCGTGTGTGTGTGTGCGTGTGTGTGTGAGTGTGTGTGTATGTGAGTGTGAGTGTGCGTGTGTGTGTGTGTGTGTGTGTGTGTGTGTGTGTGTGCGAGTGTTAATGTGTGTTTGTGTGTGTGTGTGTGTGTGTACGAGCGTGTGCGTGTGTGTGTGTGTGTGTGTGTGTGTTTACTCGCTCTCTCCTTTATTTACCTCCATAATTATACGCAGCAGAAACTGGTCGGCATTGTTTGAAATCACAGTGCAAGTATATACTGAGCGCGAAATCAAAGTGCAGTATTTGTTCGTTGAAAATGCAATAGTTGTTAACAAATAGAGTTACGGAAGGGAGACATACACGATACTCCAAGCGTTTTGCAAATATAAGCAGGCTTTTTCATTTACCAAAGTTATTGACTTATGATACAGGTTTGAACCAAACCCACATGTTAAATAGGATGTTATATTCTCGATACTGTTCTGCAAGCTTCAGAGTTAACGTGGCAATACTTGAGGCAGTCATTCTGTCATTATTTGGATCATAGGAGTTCCAGGTTTACAATGGTTACCTCTGTTTGTCAGTTCATTCGGCTACTGCTTGTGTACTTGGGAGCAAAAGAAACTGTGGTTGTTACCGAAAATGCTTCCCTACGCGAAGGTGAATATTGAAAACGAAATTTCACATTCATCCCTACATAACAGTTCCTTTCTAGAAATGCTGATTTGTAAATGGTGAACACCCCCCCTCCCAGACAGCTGTAACGTTCTTGAAAATTACTGGTGATTTTTTTATTTCAGATAAATGTTCCGTTCTCTAAATGTTGATTATTTCAACCGTAGAACTGTTCCGTTCTTGAAATGCTGATTTTTATTTCAGATTTTTTGTTTGTTTGTTTGCTTAACGCCCAGCCGACCACGAAGGGCCATATGTTGCACCACACTTTGAAGTAATCCCACACTTTGAAGTAAATTACTTCAAAGTGTGGGGATGTGCCCCACACTTTGAAGTAAACCCATTTTTTACTTCAAAGTGTGGGATTTTTGCATCGCCTGTTTGAGCCTGATGATTTTGTCCAAAAAAATGGCAAAGTCTTTTGGATGAGTGAACAGAAAAAGTGAGCGAGCCAAGAAACATAGTGATGTTTGTTATCAGGCTTTAAGCAATGTCCCATTGTTGAGTGTGACGAAAACTCGTGGTGACGATTTTAAAACATGTCGGGTCATGCGGAGACTATCTGGGAACAATGGCTAATTCGGCACGATTTTACAAGCATGGGCTCACTGTAAAAAGCCCCCCCCTACGACATTTCTCCACAAAATGTCCCTACTGTCATAATTTCCCTCCAAATGTCCGCAACTGCGATAATTTCCCGCCAAATATTTCAACTGCGACAACTCCCCGCCAGATGTCCCAGCTACGATAATTCCCACCAAAATGTCCCCACTACGACATTTCCCCGCAAAATGGCCTCCACCGCGACAATTCCCCGCCAAACTGTCCATCTACGACGATTCGTCGCCAAATGTCCCCACTACGACAATTCCCCGCATAGTGTCCCCCACTGCGACAATTCCCCGCCAAATGTCCCCACTACGCCAAACTCCCTGGAAAAGGTCCCCACTGCGACAATTCCCCGCCAAACAGCCCCACTACGACAATTCCCCGCCAAATGTCCCCATTACGCCAATTCTCCCTGGAAAATGTCCCTACTACGACAATTCCCCGCCAAACCGACCCACTACGACAATTCCCCGCCTAGTGTCCCCCAATGCGACAATTCCCCGCCAAATGTCCCAACTACGACAAATCCCCGCCTAGTGTCCCCCACTGCGACAATTCCCCACCAAATGTCCCCACTACGCCAATTCTCCCTGGAAAATGTCCTCACTGCGACAATTCCCCGCCAAACGGCCCCACTACGACAATTCCCCGCCAAATGTCCCCACTACGCCAATTCTCCCTGGAAAATGTCCTCACTGCGACAATTCCCCGCCAAACTGACCCACTGCGACAATTCCCCGCCTAGTGTCCCCCAATGTGACAATTCCTCGCCAAACTGACCCACTGCGACAATTCCCCGCCTAGTGTCCCCCACTTCGACAATTCCCCGCCTATTGTCCCCCACTGCGACAATTCCCCGCCAAAGTTCCCCACTACGCCAATTCTCCCTGGAAAATGTCCCTACTGCGACAATTTCCCGCCTGGTGTCCTCCACTGCGACAATTCCTCGCCTAGTGACCCCTACTGCGACAATTCCCCGCCAAATGTCCCCACTACAACACTTCCCCAGATAGTCTCCGCGTGACCCCACATGTTCTAAAATCGTCACCACGTGTTTTCGTCACACTCAACAATAGGTCATTGCTTTGGGTTGATAATAAACATCACTGTGTTTCTTGGCTCGCTCACTTTTTCTGTTCACTCATCCAAAAGACTTTGCCATTTTTTTGGACAAAATCATCAGGCTCAAACAGGCGATGCAAAAGTCCCACGCTTTGAAGTAAGTTACTTCAAAGTGTGGGAAGATCCCCCCACACTTTGAAGTAAAAACTGAGTTTACTTCAAAGTGTGGGAAGATCCCCCCACACTTTGAAGTAAAAAATGGGTTTACTTCAAAGTGTGGGGCACATCCCCACACTTTGAAGTAATTTACTTCAAAGTGTGGGATTACTTCAAAGTGTGGTGCAACAGCCATATCAGGGCGGTGCTGCTTTGACATATAACGTGCGCCACACACAAGACAGAAGTCGCAGCACAGGCTTCATGTCTCACCCAGTCACTTTATTCTGACACCGGACCAACCAGTCCTAGCACTAACTCCATAATGCCAGACGCCAGGCGGAGCAGCCACTAGATTGCCAATTTTAAAGTCTTATGTATGACCCGGCCGCGACCCGGCCGGGGTTCGAACCCACGACCTCCCTATCACGGGGCGGACGCCTTACCTCTAGGCGAACCGTGCCGGTTTTATTTCAGACAAGTGTTCCGCTTCTACATGATGATTATTTCAACTAGATAACTGTTACGTTCTCGAAATGTTGATTATTTCGACCAGAGAACTGTTCCGTTGTGGAAATGCTGCCACACACAGGCGTGCAGCACGTGCTGGTCGAAGAAAGTAGATCTGTGTCAGGCGACTGGGTGCATGACGTCATGAGGACAGGCGAGGACAGCTGGCAGCCACTGGTCGTCGTTATGATGTGTTCTGTCACTTGCGTCACTTCTGCTTTGATACAGGTATACCACACTCATCCGCGAACTCCAAAGAAAAACAAACAAACAAAAGAATAAAAACAACAAAACAGATTTAGGAATGACAACGTGGTATTTGGTACTATCTCATGAATCCAAAAATGTATACTAATGTTGTGTTTGAATTGAAAACAAGCTCAAAAACCAAGAACAAACGTTTTATGCAAATTACGTTTATTTGGCTTCTGTTACCAACACAATATGTGTCTGCGCTGTCTTGGCCGCAGGGTTTAATTCGGCCAACCTACAATGTACTAGTCTTGGTGGAAAAATGCAGTGCATTCATTTTCTTTCGGTAATGCCCACAGATTGACTAATGCATTGATTTCGCTTTACGCAACTTGTTTTATTATTGTTAGTTCCTCTACATACTAAATGTCTTTATAAAAACAAATCTGGGACGATATTATTCAAAATAATGTTGTAGTGAAAATACTACCCCAGTACATCATTTTACACGATACCCAGCAGCATTTCAAATTGTGTTACCTCAGGCAAGCCGCCTCGAACAGGAGTTTGGAACGCATTCTGCCTTCGGAATGACGTCACGCTGGCTGTTGATGACGTCAGGAAGAGAGAACCTTCTGAGTCATTTGAACGTCACCAACATCACCATGGACAACGTTGCTATGTTCGACACGCAGCTGATGCGACAGGCAGGTTCTTTTTGAGTTGAGAGTTCAGTCCATATTCAGTCGTAAGTAGTCTACGGTCTGCAGTATTGGTACATTTATAACTGTACATTGAATTTCATAGCAACTATATTTTCAACGCAAAGAACATTTTCTCTTTTTAGGTGTTCTTCATTATCCTTGTCCGTGGTATATACGCGTATGCGCGCGCGTGTGAGTGTGTGTGTGTGTGTGTGTGTGTGTGTGTGTGTGTGTGTGTATGCCGATGTGTGTGTGTGTGTGTATGTGTGTGTGTGTGTGTGTGTGAGTCAATGCGTACGCACGTTCGTATATTTGTGGACGTTCGTGCCTAGGTGCGTGTGTGTCCGTGCGCACGTGCTTTGATTCTCATGTCAAATATATTCACCAAGAGCGCACATAGGAGACAGTGTAGAAGAGGCACCCACTTCATCCAAACCCTGATGTGGACGCGTAGCAGCAGATACTGGACTCCAGTTGATCTTGTTGCTTCTCACACTAAACACAGCTCAGCTGATCACCTGGACACATTTGTCAGCGCTTGGAAAGAAGGCACGCCTGACCTTGAGAACAGCTTGTTCCCGAACATCAGACACGGCTACAATGGGCGTCGTATGAGAGTTCTAATCAAGGAAGTACGTTGCTTAATAACTGCACATTGACAAACATACACTCCCCTAACCCCATCCCCCCTCCCCTACCTACCCCCGAAAAAAACCACCCACCCAAACAAACAAACAAACACACACAAAAACAAAGAAAGTGTTGGATCATGATCGAAAGGTGGGTCGGCGGGATTTTCTCTTCTCCATATTGTTGATATGAGTAGCGCAGGCTTGCTTTCCTCAGGCAAATAATCAAGTCAATCACCTTAAACCTGAAAGTTGCCCAATGATAAAAACATACGCTTGAGTTAACAGTTTATTTGACCATCAAAAAACAAGACAGGTAAGTTAAGGTGTTGGAACGTTTGTTATTGACAAAACAATACGTTACAGTCACATACCTGTCACGTATTGTTTTGTCAATAACAAACGTTCCAACAACTTACCGTTCTTGGTTTTTTCATTCTGAATTTTGGAACGTTAGCAGTCTCTTTGTTTTTGGATTTAGTTTATTTGACCGTTTCAGTGGATGTCCTTCGTGATGGTGTGTGACGAATCAGGCCAGAGAGGTTGGTGTGGTCAATCATCGTAAACCTGAAAGTTGTCCACTGATAAAAAAAACATACGCTTGAGTTATCAGTTTATTTGACCGTTTCAGTGGATGTCCTTCGTGATAATGTGTGACGAGTTAGGCCAGAGAGTATGGTGAGGTCTGCCTGTTTCAGTGGATGTCCTTCGTGATGGTGTGTGACGAGTCAGGCAAGAGAGTATGGTGAGGTATGCCTGTTTCAGTGGATATCCTTCGTGTTGGTGTGTGACGAATCAGGCCAGAGAGTATGGCGTGGTCTGCTCCTGGATCTTCTGCAAGTCGCCAGCACCACCCTCAACTTCACGTAAGAAGAAAACTGCAAATTTGTAAAAAAAAAAAAAAAAAATTTAAAACAAGAGGCGAAGCCATCAAGGCTCATGTAAGAAATCGACAAACAGTAACACAAACTCAATCACTCCGTCACACATACACACACATACACACACACACAGTAAGCATAGGTGAAACTGTGCAAGAAAGCGAGACACTGGATCTGCCAACTCTAGTCTCGGCTCGCTCACAATAACAATGACCGAGACTTTCAGTAATTCCTTTGCGTTACGTCTAACCCTCTTACGTCATAATGTGACGTCTTCAAATGTTAAAGTTTCTATCACACACGTCAAACACTTTTGACCGAGACGTAATCTTCTTATGCGAGCTTTATCCATAGACTCGGAAATGTTAAAGTTTCTATCACACACACACACACACACACACGCACAGACAGACAAAGTTTATCATCGCATAGGCTACACTTACGTGAGCCAAAAATGAGCATATTATATAAATATATATATATATTAAAAGAAGTTGTATGCGTTTCGGGCGGGGATGTAGCTCAGTCGGTAGCGCGCTGGATTTGTATCCAGTTGGCCGCTGTCAGCGTGAGTTCGTCCCCACGTTCGGCGAGAGATTTATTTCTCAGAGTCAACTTTGTGTGCAGACTCTCCTCGGTGTCCGAACACCCCCGTGTGTACACGCAAGCACAAGACCAAGTGCGCACGAAAAAGATCCTGTAATCCATGTCAGAGTTCGGTGGGTTATAGAAACACGAAAATACCCAGCATGCTTCCTCCGAAAACGGCGTATTGCTGCCTAAATGGCGGGGTAAAAAACGGTCATACACGTAAAATTCCACTCGTGCAAAAAACACGATTGTACGTGGGAGTTTCAGCCCACGAACGCAGAAGAAGAAGAAGTATGCGTTTCGACGACTCCAAGGCCAAACAAAACCACAGATACTCGTCACGAGCCTCGATATCAAAGTGGGCGGGGCCTGTGCGATATCAAGACTACTACAATAACTGTAGAAATTGTAGTGGAGACGACCGTCCATCACTCGAACCAAGTGACATCTAAGACATTAGCCCCGCCCACCTCGTATCGAGTGCCTGTGAACGAAACCCTTGCTGGTATAAGTTGATGAAGATATTCATAAAGGAGAAGACACTGATGAATATTGTGATGACAACGACGATGATGACGACACAGAAAGATGATGACGGCGACTTCGATATAGCCGACGATGATGAAAGCGACGACTTTATTGATAAAGAATAGAACAATGACGACGAAGACGATGAAAATAATGAAAGAAATGTACGAGTGTTTTTATTTATGTCTTTTGTGTGCGAAAGGTATGTCGCAGTCAACGCAAGCAGCGATGAGTGGGGAACGGGCGAAAGCGACACAGCCAACGTTGGATTTTATGGAAGAATTTTCAGGCAGGTTAGTGATCGGAACTAGCGATACGTTTCTGTATCTAGTGAGCATGTTGCGTACATACGATGGACAAGGGCCGAGGTGCATGAAGCAAAAGTGGGTGACACCCAACTGGGTGAAACCAATGAAGACGAAATGGCAACAAATCTCAGTTTCAACTCAGTTTCAACCAATCAGACCTCGCGGCTGCGTACCACCCTTTTGGGTGGCACCCAGTTTGGCTTCGTGCAGCTCCGCCCTGGTCAACATGTTCTCGGACAAACAGTTATCCATATCCTGGTTGGTCAGTCCCAGTTGAACACCCGGTGTTTGTGTTTCCGGTGTTGGTTTGAAAATACCCAAAAGAAATCGCCAACCGGCCAGTCTTACTAATTTGATTGCATCCTATCGTATCGAATTAAAGACATAATTCAGGCACGGGAATTGTCCGCCGAAAGGCAAATTTCCGCCGAATTTTTGTTTTTCCGCCGACAAAAGCAAAACTGTCCGACGAAAAAATAAATAGGGGAGGCAAAAATGGTTCTGAAAACTGAATTTAATGGCAAACTTGGAGCTCAGATGACACCAAATTGCACAATTTGGGTTCTTCGAAGAATTTTTTCCGGGGGGCGGGGGGGGGGGGGGGGGCATGGCCCCAGACCCCCCTAGTGAGGCTAGGCGCATCACGCCGTCGACTTTGATATTACTGACAAATGTTCGTCTTCAACCTTTTGTACTTTTTTCAATTCCCATGCCTGGATATATAGTCAGTCAATACAACTTTGATTGACCGGTTGCTGCAATTAAGCTTTAGGTGACCAGGTTTTATTCGATGAATTCCTCTTTCGTTTTTGTTTGGTTAATACCGGCTTTGAAATCACACGGGCGCAGTGGCGTAGTGGTAATTAAGACATTGGCCTCCTAATCAGAAGGTCGTGAGTTCGAATCCAGGCCGCGGCCGCCTGGTGGATTGAGGGTGGAGATTTTTCCGATCTCCCAGGTCAACTTATGTGCAGACCTGCTAGTGCCTTATCCCCCTTCGTGTGTACACGCAAGCACAAGACCAAGTGCGCACGGAAAAGATCATGTAATCCATGTCATAGTTCGGTGGGTTATAGAAACACGAAAATACCAAGCATGCTTCCCCCGAAAGCGGCGTATGGCTGCCTGGATGGCGGAACAAAAACGGTCATACACGTAAAAAAACATGAGTGAACGTGGGAGTACCAGCCCATGAACGAAGAAGAAGAAGAAATCAAGCAGCACGATCACTGGTCATCGCGTCACTGTTGGCCGACGCCCTTCCAAGACAAGCTGCACGGACCCGTGGAGGCTCTAGTGAAGAGCACCAGATCCCTCTCCAGTGTAAACAAGGCGATCAACAAGAAGAAGATCTCGCCATTTGTGATAATACCATAATTTACAATTCACCAAACAAAACACGAGGAAGGAGGAACTAGGAGAGCGGTGGCAGGAATATCAGCCACACAGATTTTATGAGTGCATTGTTAGTCTTTGAAAGCAGTCTACTTCCGCTTGGGTCGGGCGGCGGTGGACGACGTCTCAGCACTGAACCCTTGAATTCTCTTTGTTTTCACCCCCAGGACAGTGAGTGTGTACGACTCAAGTAAATCCAAAAACAAAGAGACTGCCAACGCTCCAAAATTCAAAATAAGAAAAATAAAACAAATAAAATCAAAAATCAAGTAAAGTCAACAACCTGTCAATTGCAGGAGGCGGACATCGGACTTACACCAACTGACATCATCTTGGACAGAGCATCCGTCTTGGACTTCTCCGATCCTTTTATGTTTTCATCCATCGTCATGGTATACCGGAAACCGGAAGTGACACCACACCAGTGGGTCCTCTTCAATCCGTTGAGCGCGCAGACGATCGCAGCCATTGTGGGATCCTTGGTTTCGGTAACTTTGCTTGTGTGTGGTCTGGAGATGATGGTGGAGGGGCTTCGTGGAAAGTCGGTAGGAATTGAGGAGAGGAATCCACGTGAAAGACGTCGGCATTCACTTCGAGACTGGATATTGACGTTGGATCGAGCTTTTCAAGTGTCAGGCGCTGCCATTCTTAGCGAAGGTATGTAGGCTGCATGTGTACTGATAACACTGTACTTGCTTGAACTATGCGCGTAGTCTTTAATTTTGCGGTGGTACTCATAAGTACAGTGAGCTGAATGTTGGCTGAAGATACTGTATCTGCTTGAACTGTGCAACCTTTGGTTAAGTTCTGTAGGCTGAATGTTGGCTGAAGATACTGTATCTGCTTGAACTGTGCAACCTTTGGTTAAGTACTGTAGGCTGAATGTTGGCTGACGATACTGTATCTGCTTGAACTGTGCAACCTCTGGTTAAGTACTGTAGGCTGAATGTTGGCTGAAGATACTGTATCTGCTTGAACTGTGCAACCTCTGGTTAAGTACTGTAGGCTGAATGTTGGCTGACGATACTGTATCTGCTTGAACTGTGCAACCTTTGGTTAAGTTCTGTAGGCTGAATGTTGGCTGAAGATACTGTATCTGCTTGAACTGTGCAACCTTTGGGCTGAATGTTGACTGACGATACTGTATCTGCTTGAACTGTGCAACCTTTGGTTAAGTTCTGTTTGCTGAATGTTGGCTGACGATACTGTATCTGCTTGAACTGTGCAACCTTTGGGCTGAATGTTGGCTGGCGATACTGTGTTTCCGTGAACTGTTCTGCCTTTCTTTTTGATGTAGACTGAATGTTGGCTGATGATACTGTGTTTGCGTGAACTGTGCAGCATCTGAACTACAACTGCGCTCCCGCCCTGCTCGGGTGGTGCTGTGCAGCTGGTGGCTGGTGTCCGTGGTGATGGCTGCTGCGTACAGTGGGACGCTCACTGCCTTCCTGTCCGCCACCAAGCACACACAGCTGTTTTCCAGTCTGGAAGATCTGGTTACCAAGCAACATGACTACAAATGGGGGACCGTGGTTGTTAATTCTATGTTTCTCTTTTTGCAAGTAAGTGCATGGGGGGGGGGGGGGGGGTGTCTATGTCCTGCGCATTGAAAGAATGTGTGCTAAGCAGCTCGTCTTCAAGTATGGCACGCAGCTTCACATCTCTTTTTACATTTAGTCAAGTTATGACAAAGTTTTTAACATAGACGGGGAATCGATACGAGGGTCGTGGTGTGTGTGTGTGTGTGTGTGTGTGCGTGTGTCTGTGCGTGTGTGTGTGTGTGTGTGTGTGTGTGTTTGTGCGTGTGTATGTGTGTGTGTGTGTAGAGCAATTCAGACAAAACTACTGGACCGAACTTCATGAAACTTGACATGAGAGTTCCTCGGTATGATATCCCCAGACATATTTTTCATTGTTTTGATACATTTCTTTGATGACGTCATATCCGGCTTTTAGTGTTATTTGAGGTAGCACTGTCACGCACTCATTTTTCAACCAAATTGATTGACATTTTGTTAAAGCAATCTTTGACTCAGTCCGGACTTTGGGATTCCATTTCAGCTTGGAAGCTTACAAATTAATTCATTAGTTTGCGAATTAAATTTGTCATTAAAAACAATTTTTCACTTCCTCATCTTCTCCTGAATTCAAAAAGATATAGATATTTTATGTTTACTTGAAAAACGCGCTCAGAATTAAAGAAAATAGGTCGAGTAGAATATTCGCATGCTTCACGTAGACGAGCGTGTCCCGTCTCGGTCTTCGGGGAAGTTTAGCCGAGACTATCTGAATATATAGTCTCGGCATTGACCGATCAGAACAGCAATTAATGTTTTTGTTTTTGTTGCTTTTGAAACAAATGGAAAAGGATGTATTCAATTGTGTGCTTTGTTTACTTAAAGGACCCAAACAGGCTTTTTTAAGGGTTGATTTAATGATATAGGTAAGCATCTAAAGATGCAAAAACCGATCAGTAAATCACAGGTTTTGTGTTGCATCAGTCTAATTTTACACAAAATGCATGCCCAAAAAGTTGCCAATTTCGTCTGCTACGCGAGACTTCAAATTCCCCGCGGCGGCAAGCCCTTGGCTGTGACGTCACGCCCAGGCAGCGGAAGCGAAAGTAGCGACGCTCGGTCTGCGTCTTTGCTGCTGCCGTGGATGCGCGTGTACTCCCGACACCATGCCGAGAGAGTGTGCTGCTGCCGAATGTTCGGAGTACCACAAAAAGGACTCGGGCTTGAGTTTTCATGTCTTTCCATCGGACTCAAGGCTCAAGCAGGAATGGGTTGTAAAAATGAATCGGCTGGACCCAAACACAAAGAAACTGTGGAAGCCGGGTCCCCACGATGTACTTTGTTCGAGGCATTTTGAAGCATCCTGCTTCACTATGCGCACGCGGTTGAGCCGCGAAGAGGGAATAGCCTATACTACTGCTCACAGATTATCAATTTTATGTGGGCGCCTAGTCATATGCGGCAACGAGGTTGCTGACAAGGCAGCAAAGGATGCTCTAGATTTGGCGGTTCCTCGTCTCCCTGAGCAGTCTGTTCCTTTTACTGACCTACGTCGGAAGACCCTTTGTTACAGCTTAAAACTCTGGCAAGACCGTTGGTCTACCTGCACGGAAAACAAATTGTATAAAACTCTTCCTGACCTGTTAAAGCCACTTCCTTTAGTGGCTTCAAATAGAAAAGAAGAAAGTGTTTTGGCCAGGTTACATACTGGTCACACTTATCTAACTCATGTTCATCTGCTTAAAAGAGAAGAGGCACCATGGTGCTACGCATGTGATACTGGTTTTACTGTGAGTCATTTTCTCACCGAGTGTGCTGATCTGTATGATCAACGAGAAAAGTATTTTGGCACCTCGAGCTTGAAAAGTATTTTTACAGAGGTCAGCTCTACAGCTCCCTTTTGGGTTTTTAAAGGAGTCTGGTCTTTATTTTAAGATTTGAATTTTAAAACAACCTAGTTTATTTGACATATAGGGTTTTGCTTTGACTTTTGTGTTGCCTTCGGGTGACGTTACGGATTTTATGTATTAGAACTGTTTTAATCTAAAAATGTGTAATGATTAACTTGTGGGGTCCTGATTTGGCCTATTATGGTCCGCTGGACCCGAAAAGCAATAGCTAACTAACTAACTAACTAGCTAACCACGAAAAATAAGTCACAGGTTTCATTATATTGGTTTTTGCACATTGCAGATTACTGTCGCATTTTAGAGAGCAAATGGATAAAAAGGATAGACATATTCATGTTACAGACGATACTCCACACCCACTATGTACCCACACACACACTACCATCCCTCCTCCCCCACCCCCACCCCCCCCCCCACACACACACACACTCACACACACGGAGGTTCACACGGCTAAACGACTGTAACCACATTCAGCATGTCAGAAACGATCTTCTTCCAGAACAGCCACAACAAAGTCCACCAAGACATTGCGCGCGGGATGCAGCAGTTCGCAAGGGAAGACCCCGACGTTCTTTCAGAAGATCTCCAAGTTCTGACACAAAAGGTTCGCACTGAAGACTTCGTGCTGTTCTACACTGGATTCGTCATGCAAAGTTTGTTTGACTGTGACTTTGAGATCGTTCCAGTCGACATCAAGACGATCACGCAAGGCCTGGTGTTCCCCAAGGGCTCCGCTCTCACTAAGCCGTTTTCCGAAGTGTAAGTTTGCTGTTAGAAATGAAGAATCAAAAGATAAGAAAGGTAAGTTGTTGGAACGTTTGTTATTGACAAACATCGTTACAGTCACATCACAAATATATTAATATTAGTTATATTACTTATTGGAAATTAGTTGTTACTACTTGTTTGTCTGTGCACTTAAAAGACCGTTGGGTCGATATATTTGTGACTATAACGTATTGTTTTGTCAATAACAAACGTTCCAACAACTTACCTTTCTTGTTTTTTTTATTCTGAATTTTGGATCGTTGGCAGTCTCCTTGTTTTTGGTGTTAACAATGTTCAAACAGTGTTTTATTCTCATTCATTCATTGTTTAAAAAGCCGTGGAATGTAATGCACAACAAGTTGCATAAAGGGAAATTACAACATGTAATCAATCTGTCGAACTCAGAGACTAAAATTGAACTCACCCCATAATTGTACGCTATGACGATGCTCAAGAGCGTTGTCGATGTCATGCCCCGGGGTAGAATGGCCAAACGATTTTCACGGTGAGGAAAAGGGGACGCCGATCACGGCCTCAAACTTACTGAAACTGCTGTGACCATTACGGCAAATGTTGTCAAAGAAAATATATAAACATGTGAAAATGTATCCTTGCAACACCCGTCCTCCTTGTGTCAATTCAATTAAATTCAATTCAATGCAATTCAATTCAAGTCAATTCAATTCAATAAAACTGTATTGTCTGAATGCATTAAAGAGAAATCTTTCTTTTGGCTCGAGTAAGAGATAACATCACATAAAAACACACTCTCATGTCATTTTCAGAATTCGCCAGCTGCACGCTTCGGGGCTGCTGTCTGACTGGACGAAGGAGTGGTTTCCTCGATCCAGCTGCCCCCCTCCTCCTTCCGGCCCCTTGGTCATCTCCCTGCTGCACGTGCAAGGCGTGCTGCTCCTACTGCCCCTGGGGCTGGGACTGGCCCTGGGGGTTATGGCCGCAGAGAGGATGTATGCGCACAGAAGGAAGAGGAAAATGATGGAGAAAACTGATGACGGACGCAGTGATGTCTGTAGAGATGACTTTCGTAGACGGAAGCAATGACGGAATTGTATGAGGGGGTCAGGGCTGCAGAGAGGATTTATGCGCACAGATGGCAGAGGAAAATGTACACGGACGCAGTGATGGCCGTGGAGATGGCTTGTGTGGTCAGATAACAAAACAGAAGCAATGACAGGGTTGTATAAGATGATCATGTCTGCAGAGAGGGCTTATGTGCACAGAAGAAAGAGGAAAAGGATAGAGGAACACGATGACGGACGCAGCGATGACTGTAAAGATGGCTTTCGTGGACAGATGACAAAACGGAAACAATGACGGGGTTGCATAAGGTGATCGTGTCTGCAGAGAGGACTTATGCGCACAGAAGGAAAAGAGAAAACTAATCGAGGAAACTGACAACGGACGTAGTGATATCTGTAGAGATGACTTTCGTGGACAGATGACAAAACGGAAGCAATGACGCGATTGCATAAGATGATCATGTCTGCAGAGAGGATTTATGTGCACAGAAGAAAGAGGAAAATGATAGAGGAAACTGTAGACGGACGCAGTGATGGCTGTAGAGACGGCTTTCGTGGATAGATAACAAGATGGACGAAATGATTGAAATTGCCATTGCATGTCTACATAAGTCTTTCACAAGTATTTGATAAAGATATTGGCCTCAGGTGACTGAGAAACCAAACTGATAAATTTAAACCAATAATGACTACGAGAGTGTGTTCGTGCGAAGAAGGAAAAACATAAACAACAAGAAATTCCTCCGAGGTAGGAAAAACACCCCCGTTGGTCAAAGGGAAATAACCATTCTCACTGCCACCAACTGAGAAGGTTATTTCCCTTTGACCATTAATATGTCCCTCTATAAGTCCTTGTAGAATCTTAATCCACCAATAACTCCCTAACCGTGTGTTTGACTGGTCCCAATTTTTGTAAGGACCGTCTCAGGAATGTATAGAACCTGTTCACCAAGTTTGGTGACGATCGGTCCGTTCATTCTTGAGATCTATATGCGAACACAAACACACACACAAACAAGCAAACAAACAAACACATCGACCGAATCCTATACAGCATCCTGCAGCTCTCTCTGTGTCTCCCCCTCCCCTCTCTCAGTGTTCGTTGTTCACATCCCCTGCTTTTCATTTCACCTACAGACAGAAGCGGAGGACTGGGACATCATTAAGTGCAGCACTGAGGAGTCAGACGGCCGTTTCTTCACCCTGGTTCCTGACAGGGAGTTCGTCTGCAAGTCGTCCGCTTCCCTGGGTGAACTGGCCGCCCCCATAGCCGTCCCCCTCCTTTTCGCTTTCCTCCTTTTCACCCTGGCTGTCATCGCCTTCATCCAACGCCGCCGCCTCAAAGTCTTTCTCTACATTCACACGGGTATGCATCCATTCGACACCGACCCGCCCGACCACCAGACCCTCTATGACGTCAGCGTGTGCTGTGATGTCACGGCGTGTGCCTGGGTGCTGCGTCACCTGATCGAGGCGCTGGAGGAGGGCGGGAGGTACAAGGTGTTCTTCTACAGCCGCGACGCCTTCGTGGGCTTCACGACGTCGGAGAACGTCAGGCACTGCGTGAAGAACAGCAAGCGTCTGGTGGTGGTGTTGGGCAAGGCCTGGGAGGACAGTGACCTCCTCGTCACCGCCACGAAAGAAGGCCTCAGCAAGTGCCAGAAGGAGATGGTCCACTTCATGACGGTGGTGGTCCACAACTTTTCCGCCAAAGACATCACCAACAAGCACGTGCAGCAGTACATCCAACGGGGCCGCTACATCACCACAGAGGATAAGCACTTCACCAAGAAGCTCCTCTACGAAATGCCGCACCTCCGGGCATCGGAGAAGAAGAAGCAGAAAGACCCGGAGAAAGCAACGAAAGAGACAGGCAAGGGCAAGAAAGACGATACGCCGGAGGGTCCTGAGCCCGTGGCTTTGTACGACATTGTTGCCACCGCGGAGAACGAACAGAACGATTTCATGGAACAGAACTCTTTAGCTCAGCACAACAAGTCTTACTGTCTCAAAGCGGGACATAGTCCTGTTTTCGACAGACAGCTGTCAGTCAGCGATCTCCAGCTGAATCTGAAGAACAGCCAGGTAACATCTCACACAGGCCAGGACACATCTTACACAGTCCAGGACAGATCCAACGCTAACCAGCTCGTTCCTCCTAAAATTATTACTCTGAGACTGGGAAGCGAGCACCCTTCTGTCATAAGCGACGACCTCTTTAGCGACGATGCTGACAACCAAAATGCAAGAGACAGCGATGCTGGTAAGGACATCGTGCGTCTGGTTGCAAACAACCCGGTGTTTGACAAACAGACGAGCGTCGAGTCTCAAGCCAGTAGACAGCGCAGATCGGTGTTTGTATGGTACGCGGACAGAGACCTGCCTTTCACTCTGAAGAATATTGTGGAGCCCCTGGAGAAGCGAGGTCACGCCTGTATCCTGCAGGACAGGGATTTCCCTCCGGGTGCCGCCATCCAGGAGAACATCGTGCACGCGGCGGAATCCTGCACGCGCAGCATCTTCGTGCTGTCAGACCACACGCCGAAAAACGAGTTGTTCACCTTCGTCTTCCACGTGACCTTTGACCGCCAGATGCAGTCACGTGACCACCGCGTGGCGCTGGTAACGCACGAGGACATTGACGTCACGAAGTTGGTTTAAACATAAGTTTATTTTAACAAAGGTTACAATCATGACATGTATACAAAGTTCACAGAAACAGAAGTTCACGAAGTTCGTGGAGGATATCCAGCAAGTGTTGAAAACGTCAGCACTCTTGGCTGAGAATGATCCGTGGTTTGCTAAGAGATTAAGGCAGTTCGTCAACTTTGACGGTTATGAGATCTGTTAACAGACAGCAGGTTGTCAGACGGATATTTCTTGTATTTAACCGGTTCTTATTTGAAAATACCGAAAAAGGAATTCTGAATGGTGAGTCCTACTGAAACAGTTGTCGTATATCACAGTTGGCTCGCTACAATAAAGCGGCAGTCACGTTAAACAACACTGTGTGGTATGGGATATTTCTTGTATTTTACCAGTTCTTATGTGAAAATACCAAAAAAAGGATCCGTCAAATGGTCAGTCCTATTGGTACAGTTGTCGTATTTCACAGTGGTCGTATTTCACAGTTGGCGTATTTCACAGTTGTCGTATTTCACAGTTGTTGTATTTCACAGTGGTCGTATTTCACAGTGGTCGTATTTCACAGTTGTTGTATTTCACAGTGGTCGTATTTCACAGTGGTCGTATTTCACAGTTGTTGTATTTCACAGTGGTCGTATATCACAGTTGTCGTATTTCACAGTGGTCGTATTTCACAGTGGTCGTATTTCACAGTGGTCGTATTTCACAGTTGGCGTATTTCACAGTGGTCGTATTTCACAGTGGTCGTATTTCACAATTGTCGTATTTCAAAGTTGTCGTAATAGTATAAAGCGGCGTGTCACGTTTATCAACACTGTTTATTGTGCCTGATCGTCCTGACCCAGTGACGGGTGTGTTTTCATTTCTTTTGGGTAAGACTGGTTTACACAACACTAAGGGCCATCACTGAGTATTCGATAGTTGGTATACTCTATTGGTTTAAACAAGACTTTATTGAATTTTAATCATGACATAAACAATATATGGCTTTAAGGATGTCTAACTCAAGCATAATGCTTATTTTAAGCAAGCCTATATACTCTATTGTCCTCAAGGAATTTCCTCTAGCAGATTCGTGCTGTTATCGCTGGGGAAAGTGTGTAGTGAGTGTGCTTTTTGCTGAATATTTGTGTTCTTCAAGCCCTGAGACTTTCACCGTGAGCTTGAGATCTTTATCGTGCGCATGCGTGCACACAGGGTATTTGGACACTTGAAGAGCCTGCACAAAGTTGACTCCATCAGTGTCCAAGTCTCGCAGCCGTAGAGTAAGATGGAGATGACTAGCGACTTGAAGAGCTTCAATTTGTTTGGAAACTGATGTTGCTTTTCCACACCCTGTTCAATCTGGCCATGGCTGATATGGCTGTGGCGATCCGTATGCGGATTTCTGCCGTGCTGGTGCCGTCTTTCGACAGGGTGGCTCCCAGATACTTCAATCAATCAATATGAGGCTTATATCGCGCGTATTCCGTGGGTACAGTTCTAAGCGCAGGGATTTTATTTTTTTATTTTTTTTATGCAATTTATATCGCGCACATATTCAAGGCGCAGGATTTATTTATGCCGTGCAAGATGGACTTTTTTTTACACAATACATCACGCATTCACATCGGCCAGCAGATCGCAGCCATTTCGGCGCATATCCTACTTTTCACGGCCTATTATTCCAAGTCACACGGGTATTTTGGTGGACATTTTTATCTATGCCTATACAATTTTGCCAGGAAAGACCCTTTTGTCAATCGTGGGATCTTTAACGTGCACACCCCAATGTAGTTGACGCTTCTTCCAGTGACTCTCCGTGCGACTTCACTAGTATACTTTCTCCCTTTCAGCTCTCGACTTTTGTCACATTTTTCCAGGACCTCATACGTCACCCATGGCTGGATTTTCTTGCGTTGCCTGCCCAGCACTCCCTCTGCTGTTGTAAGTAGCACATCTTTGATGTCACTGGCGAGTGTGTCTACATCACTGTCAAGAAGGCTGAGGGCTGCAAACTTGCCACCAACTTGGGCCTGAAACATCTCAGCCACTTCTGGGTCTTTGAGCTTTTCAAGGTCAAACCGAATGCGAGGGCTCTTCGGGCAGCGTTTGGCTTTCAGCTTCAACTTGAAGGTTGCTAGCACCAGATCGTGATCGCTGCCGATGTCGACACCAGGGAACGTTCTTGTGTTAGCCTTATTGATGCTGGATTTGAAACGCTGTGGGGGAAAGTATGAAGTCGATCTGGTTGCGGACCTGTCCGTTGGGCGAGTGCCAGGTCGCAGTTCTTGACAGCTTGTGAGGGTGGAGGGTGATGGCCAGCGTGAGGCGGTTGCTTCTGGCAAATTCCGTGACATACACATTACAAAATAAAGTTCAAAGAAAATTGTTGAAATTTAAATTTGCAATAGAATAGGGTGTGAGTAAACTATAAGTGACAAAAAAAGTTAATTCAAGGCACACTCCTTCCCTTGTAAATAGTTGAGCTCACCGTTGTCGATCTGGTCAGGCTGTCACGTGGGATAAGGCCAGACGCACCTCCACTTGGTCACATACCAACAATACACAGCCTGGGTGCCCTCTGCGCATTGCGGGAATTTCTTGATGAATTGATTTCTTTAAAACCCAGGAGAAAAACAAATCCACCTCAACACAAAAAGCTGCTAGGGTGTTGAGTTGTGGTACGTGATCAAGTGTAGGGATGCTCCTAATTGATGGAATAGCTACATTCGCTTGGTTACTATACGCACTTGGTTAACGTTTTTTTTAAATGTTCGTGAAATGCAATTGTCATCATTTTCACGAGTTTTCATTCACAAGCACCTGGGAAATAAATCTCATGTTCCCCAGGCAATAAATCCCCGGTTACCATAGTTGCAGGAAGCAGGTTATACATGGATAATCAAAAGCAAACCCAATAGAAACGCTCGGGGATTCTTCGGCTCTTTTCATTGGTGTTTCCCCAGACCTAAACAGACGACACGACACTGCTTTGCAAAGTTCCAAAAACGAACTGGTAAACTGGCAAAAGTAAACAAAAACCAAAACTACTTCATGAAAGGTCATACACTCATCAAACACAAATGAAACCTAGCGATATGTTTTGTCTTCTTACAAAGTCATGGAGTGCGTGTATCTGTGTTTCGATACACAGACGTTCGGAGAAACACGAACGTCAAGTTCAAGTAAAACGACCCCTGACACACACATTTTGACCCGTGCACAAGACGTTGTATCGATAAACGAAGCACACAATTAATAAGAAACAATGATAAAAGCAAAGAAAATAGCAACAAGATATGCAAACATCTAACAAAGCCGAGCAAGCAGAATGACAGGTCTAATGAAAAACAAAGAGGTACTGAGTCGGAAACAAGATCGCGATTCTTTCCTTCGCCTTCGGCCTTGGTCAATAAATATGAAATAAAAGACGATATGCCCCCCCTCGGACCGACAAAAAAGCTGGTCTGTCAACAACCCATCAAACATCTTATAATGTTACACAGTAAAATGAAGTGTTCCCCTTTTGAACACCCTTTCTGTGACCAATTTTGAACACTGTGTGATATAGTGTATAATTCTTCTAGCAAACGTATAACACATGGCAAGCACTAGTGTTTGGTTGCACTTTTGCTGGTAGAATGATGTACTATATGTCACAGTGTTAAGTGACTACATAGTCATTGTTGCTTCTGTAAAGGTAGAGTAGTCACATAGTCACACTGCCAATGTTGAAATCATAAAATAACTACAGAGTCGATGAAACCCTAAACGTAGAGTAGTCCTTGAGTTACACTGTCCATTTTGTAATTGTACTTATCCTACATACGAGAGGGACCACTCATGAGATAACAATATTATTCAAACCACACATGTGTATATCATGTAAATGAGGTCGTGTCAAACTAGTCAAGCAGGGACCTGCATTTCCACTGCTATTGATGCCAGAGTCACCGAGACAAACGTCATTATGGAAACACTTTGCTGTTTCACCTTGAAGATTTTTTAGAACTTACACGTCACACCATACTTTCTGGAGTGACGTTTCTTTGCTTTGACGTCAACGATTGCACGAGGCTTTGGGAGATAAACAGAATACTACATTACTTGCTGTGTCCTACCAGATTTACACTTTTCCTCAGCAGGTAGTATTATTATTGGTTGTTGTTTATATTTTTGACAAATGACATTCTTATCTATAAGTAATTTATGTAGTAGATATATTTTATCTGCCACTGACATTTAGTTTAACTCTACACACCATGACTATTACTGAAGTCGGACGCGGGATTTTTGGGTTGAACGTTTTTGCGTGTCTGACAGTAATAACCCGTCGTATACCACCATTCATATCCAATTAAATGCTTTAAAATAGCAGGGCGCGTTACTACTTTAACAACTCACCATAAACATTTCTTCACCTAGTTTTAACGAGTACCTTTTTCAAACACAAATGCAAAATAGCAGTACAAAGTAAAGTTTACGTACTGTCCACAGTCACGTACAATAAAAAGTTTTTAAAAAAAAGCCTAATGCTAAATTAAACAATACACCCTTTGTGTATGTGCACTCCAACATATGTTTTTCACATTTTCTTATGTTTTCCTAAAATAGCTGTTCTCTAGAGCGCTACCAATACGACTCTAGCACGCACGTACAGACTCTTACGAAATGGGGGTCAGGTTACAATTTATACGGTATTTCCACTGTCGTATAGAACAACCATACCAAATGCATATTGTAATATTCACGGTTCATCGCACAAAGCTCACCTGCTTTATTTATGAAGCTAAATAGTCTGCACTCGTAGCAAACACAAAAGTTATATGCGCTATGACCGGAAAGTGCAAAATTCTGACGCCATCACGGATAACGCAATGCCCCATAACACGCAATGTTGTTATCACTTTCCACTTTCTTGCACAATTCTCATTTAATAATGACTAATACATAAGCTAAACAATGGTAACTGCACATGACAAATACATATCCATGCATACATACAAAGTTGAATCTAGCATGCCATGTGCAGGGTAAACGATGAATAACCTTAAATTGCTCACAAAACCTTGGTCACAATGCAAACACTGAATACATGAATTAGGACTGTTTGAACAGCATAAGTATATCGAATAAAACACATCAGTTGTATATTAGGCCCCCCCCCCAAAAAAAATGTCTGTTTAGGGTAACATGACCAAAAAAAGTAGGGTCGGTAGGTAGGTAGGGTTTTTTTGTTTGTTTTTTTTTTGTTTTTTTTTTGTGTGTGTAAATGGCTGAACATTCACTTCTTATATTTGATGAATACATGTTTCAAAACTAACGTATAAATAAAACAGAGAGAAAGGGAAAGAAAGAAACGCCAAATGTCTTTTTTTAGCATTTTTACCTCTTTTTTTTTTTTTTTTTTTTTTTAAATCAAAACAAAGTTTTTGGGTCGGCGCCAAATCGATAGGGTCGGTCGGGTTACCCTAAACAGACAATTTTTTTTTTTGGCCTTAACAAAAAATAATGTGGTAAACGGCTTGCACAGAGGTTTTTCTTGTTGTATTTTGGGGGGACGGCTTTCCTCGAAGTAAAACATAATTATTTACACATATGTTTTTGACCGAAACACTGCTCTTTCTTATTTTGAAATTAACCTCCCCCCTCCCCGCTTCCCCCCTAGCCACCTCGTCCTTAATTAACTTGTTTGTGCCTAGTGTATCTCTGAGTGTGTTTTGTACCACTGTTTAGTGACGTAATCATAACACGTCTTGTTAACTTCTTGGTTTTTTCTTCTTCAAATTCTTTTCTTGTATATATAATAAGTCACACATTTGTTTCTCACAGGTTTTTTGTGTTGATGAGTAAATGTATTTCTAACATAGACCATTTTCGTTTTCATTTGTTTGTACTCATGGTAGTACATTAGTTACATAATTACAAGCCAGCTGGTGATTGTTATTATATTTAGTCAAGTTTTGATTAAATATTTTAACGTAGAGGGGGGAATCGAGACGAGGGTCGTGGTGTATGTGTGTGTGTGTGTGTGTGTGTGTGTGTGTGTGTCTGTCTGTCCGTCTGTCTGTCTGTCTGTCTGTCTCTGTGTGTGTGTGTGTAGAGCGATTCAGACTAAACTACTGGACCGATCTTTATGGAATTTGACATGAGAGTTCCTGGGTATGAAATCCCCATACGTTTTTTTCATTGTTTTGATAAATGTCTTTGATGACGTCATATCCGGCTTTTCGTGAAAGTTGAGGCGGCACTGTCACGCTCTCATTTTTCAACCAAATTGGTTGAAATTTTGGTCAAGTAATCTTCGACGAAGGCTGGGGTTTGGTATTGCATTTCAGCTTGGTGGCTTAAAAACTAATGAGTGAGTTTGGTCATTAAAAATCTGAAAATTGTAAAAAAAATATTAATTTTATAAAACGATCCAAATTTACGTACATCTTATTCTTTATCATTTTCTGATTCCAAAAATATATAAATATGTTATATTTGGATTAAAAACAAGCTCTGAAAATTAAAAATATAAAAATTATTATCAAAATTAAATTGTCCAAATCAATTTAAAAACACCTTCATCTTATTTCTTGTCGGTTCCTGATTCCAAAAACATATAGATATGATATGTTTGGATTAAAAACACGCTCAGAAAGTTAAAACGAAGAGAGGTACAGAAAAGCGTGCTATCCTTCTCAGCGCAAGTACTACCCCGCTCTTCTTGTTAATTTCACTGCCTTTGCCGTGCGCGGTGGACTGACGATGCTACGAGTATACGGTCTTGCTGCGTTGCATTGCGTTCAGTTTCATTCTGTGAGTTCGACAGCTTCTTGACTAAATGTTGTATTTTCGCCTTACGCGACTTGTGCTTTTTATTCTCTTGTTCTTCTGGTTCTTGTTCTTTCTGTTGTTTTGTTGTTGTTTTACTTCATCTTGTTGTTATTGTTGTTGTTCATATTCTTCACCGTGTGTAACTGATACAGACAAAAGAACTCATCAAGAACGCAAACACTGAAGCAGGATTTTTATTTTTTTATTAAGCAGATCTGGTCACCGCCGTGTGTAAAAGTTCGTTTTATTCTTTTTCGTTATCTTTTATTTTCTTATTCTTTAGGCAGGTATCGGTTTAGTCTCCCTGTTTTGATGCCGCAGTTAAAAGATTTTCGACATCTCATCATTCATACGAACAATTGCTGTGTTTTTGGGGTGGACAGCGCAGTTGTAACAACTTTGCATCATAGCCTCTATCGTCTACCGCCCACGTAGTCACAGTTGTTGCTCCACTGCTTTCTTGTTCAGCCATGAAGGGTCAGGGCGACCAGTCCCTTATCATATTAAAAAAAAATATCGCCAGTTTTTCGTCACAGGCTAGCAATTGCAGTTAGCGGTCCAGACACCCGGGGTCACTGAAGAGAAATGCGTTGCAATGATGTTTTCTTTAAGAAGATGAGGTGGGCGGAGGGATTGGAGTGGAGTGACTGTCCAAGTCCTAATGAGATCAGGTCAGACAATAGAATTGCCATGGCCCATATACTTTACCTCGTGTTCATCTGCACGAAAAAGTCACTGGGAGAGATGGATACGATATAATAGGTCTGCATTTGTAAAGTGGGTTTGTTACACGAGTTAGACAAGATGTCGGGTGGTTTTCCATGACAGGTTAAAATCGTGAGTTGGGACCGAAATTGAGTGGTCTTTGGTCTCCACAGGCAGGTGGTCTTGATGGACAGGTGATTTATATAATCAAAACCGTCAGGGATCCTTTGGTGTGGTCTTTATTGGCAGGTGGTCTTTATGGACAGGTGGTCTTTATTGGCAGGTGGTCTTTATGGACAGGTGGTCTTTATTGGTAGGTGGTCTTTATGGACAGGTGGTCTATATTGGCAGGTGGTCTTTATGGACAGGTGGTCTCCAGGGCAGGTTGGACTGTACAATGACGTTCTTTCATCAGTTCACACATTCCTGTTTGATGTTTGACCACAAATTAAATTTGAATGTTTTACGATATCAACGTTTCAAAATCATGTGAAATTGTCTAAAAAGAGTTCTTTTGTGTGTGTGTGTGTGTGTGTGTGTGTGTGTGTGTGTGTATTTGTGTGTGTGTGTGGGTGTATGTTGGTTTGTGTGTATGGCAACCTTACAGAGTATATCTCACACACACACACACACACACACACACACACACACACACACACACACACACACACACACAGAGTCACACTCACACATACACACTCGCACACACACACACATTCACATACTCAACTGTACACACACTTTTGTTAGATGGGTCACTACGCTCATGAACGAAACAGTAAGTTGTGTAAATTATATGGGGTGGTTGTCAGAGCCTATAGAAATGAACGCTGGAATTCGACAAGGCTGCTCATTCTCACCAATGGCCTTCGTGCTCGCCTTAGAGCTGCTGGCAGTCAAGATGAGGGCAGATCAGTCAGTTAAAGGGGTATTCTTGCCATCAGCCAATAGTACTAATCAAGAAAGACTATTGAAAATGATCTTGTACGCTGATGATATTACGCTTTTTCTGAAAGGCACTGATGATGTGCAAAATGCTCTGACATTGGTGTCATATTTCTCCAAGTTCTCAGGACTGGCTGTGAACAGACTGAAATCGGAGGCCATGTGGTTGGGTTCACAGAAGTACTCTGAGGAGCAGCCATGTGGCTTCAGATGGAAATCAAAAGTCAAAATTCTTGGTATATATTTTAGTAATAATTTAGAAGCCTCGGAAATCGAAGAAAACTGGACAGAAAAAATTAATCATATTCAGAGCACAATGATTAAGTGGTCTAAGAGAAACTGCAGTATAATGGGAAAGATTTGCCTTGTAAAATCACTTTTGATCCCTCAATTAACACATGCTTTGCAAGCTTTGATTATACCCGAAAAGATCATATGTAAACTGAACTCAATGTTTTTCAGATTCATTTGGAAAAAAAGATTTTCAAACACAAAAGCCTATGAAAAGGTAAAACGAAAAGTTATGTGCCAGGAAACAAGTAAAGGTGGCCTAAATATGATTGACTTGGGTGACTTTCAAAAATCCTTTGTACTTGGATGGTTTTCGAAATTACTGCAACCAAACGAAGAAGCTTGGAAAAGTATTCCACTCAGTATGTTCTCCAAACTCGGAAAAAATCTATGCTGCTTTCAAGCAAACGTCAAACCAGCCTTATTTAAAGGGTTGGGGTTGATTACAAACAAGTTCTGGAAAAGCGTTTTAGAATGTTGGCTTGACAACCATGAAAAGATATTACCATGCGTGAAAAAAATGACCCAGCTGGAGAATTTATGCCTATGGAATAACTCTCTAATTGCTTATCGTGGCAAGACAATGTTTCTACGTGATTGGGTTACATCTGATATATGCTATGTGAAGGATTTATACGAGAATAATATGTTTTTACCATTTCACAGGATTTGTGAAAGAGTTGGGCATAAACCAACAAGACTGTTTGAATATGGGGCAATTCGCACAGCAATAGCATCCCTTTTTTTGAAGATGAATGATAATGGAATACAAGATATGAAGGTAATGGATTATCAAAAAATAAGTACATGTAAACCCAGGCAGTTTCGTAAATTAATGGTAGACGCTTATCAAACTGAGACTATTGCAGTCAGTTTCTGGAAAAGAAAGATGGGAATTGAAATAAACAAGGACATTTGGCAGATAGCAAGCAACGCATCAAAAGAAGTAAGATTGAGACTGCTACACTGGAAAATAACTCATAACATTTATCCAACGAACATTATATTGTATAAAATGGGCATTGCTGAGAGTATTAGTTGTACACATTGTACAGAAGAGACAGATTATATCGAACATTTCTTTTATTATTGTATAAAAATAAGCAAAGTGTGGAATCTTGTTGAAGAAGCCTTCTTCACCGCTTGTTCAAAGAGAATTCATGTTGATGTGCGGGATGCCCTATTTGGCCTAGTTAAAAGGAATTCTATTTCATCCGCTGAAGCAAACTATGTCAATTTGCTGATCTTGATTGCAAAAATGTGCATAGGTATTTATAGATACGGTACCCCTTTAGAGATCGGATGTATTTTTGAAAAAGAGTTAAGTTTAAGAAAAATAATTGACTTGTGACTCGCATATATGTTGCTATCTGTGAAATTGAAATAAAGAAACGTTAGGTAACAAAAGGAGAAATGATGACGGAAGAAAATATAGGACAAAATGTATAAAAGAAAATATGTGGAGAGAGAGAAGATAGAACGAGAGGAGACAGTGAGAGAGAGAGAAAGAGAGAGAGAGAGAGAGAGAGAGAGAGAGAGAGATTGGCAGACTATGGGAGAGAGGGGGAGAGAGAGACCGACAGAGTATGGGGGAGAGGAGAGAGAGAGAGAGAGAGAGAGAGAGAGAGAGAGAGAGAGAGAGAGAGAGAGAGAGAGAGAGAGAGAGACGAAGCAAAAAAGAAGAACAAAGAAGAAGACAGAAAAATCCGAAGAACAAAATTCAGAAAAAAACAGACAAGTCGAAGAGAAAGAAAGTGGATGCAGAGAAAGACAGACTAGGGAATGAGTGAGAGAGAGAGAGAGAGAGAGAGAGAGAGAGAGAGAGATGTTGTGTGGACAAGTGTGAGAAAGAGAGAGAGAGAGAGAGAGAGAGAGGAGAGAGAGAGAGAGGAGAGAGAGAGAGTAAATTTAAATTAAAAAAAAATTAAAAACAATTGTCCATGATCTGTTTACTGTCCATTGAGTGTGAAGCTGAGAGAAAGAGTGAGACTGGAGGAAAACAATAATAACTTAATAAGAATTAAAAGGATTATAAAAAAAAAAAAAAAAAAACCTTCCGATATACAAAAAAAAAAAACCGCACGCACATGTGTGATTAACAATGTCTGATCTCCTGAAAAAAAAGAAAAGAAGAAGAAAAAAAAAAAAAAAAAAAAAAAAAACAACCTGTACACACACATGCGCACACACACAAGCATACGCATACTCACACACATTCACACACACATACACACACACACACATTCACTTACTCAACTGCACGCACACATGCGCACACACACACACACACACACACACACACACACACACATTTTTATACTCAACTGCACGCACACAAACACACATGCGCACACACACACAAGCACACACACACTTACACACACACACATTTACATACTCAACTGCACGCACACATACACACATGCGCACACACACACACACACACACACACACACACACACACACACACACACACACACACACACTGGTTTTTTTTTGGTGCGTGTTGTAATTTTATTAGATTTCAAAAAAGATCAATCGTAGAAAACAGAACGATTGATGGTCATATAGTTGAAAGGAAATAGAACGTGGATTAAAAAAAGAGTTTACTAATTACACATTGCAGAAAAGACGAGCAAGAAGAAGAACAAGCACAACAGGAATAAAACTTGTTTTGACGTCACTATAATAAATCGTCCCGAAATGCACTTTGAGATCATCCTGTAACAGTAAGTGAAGAAGATGGCTATTAAAAATACAAGACGGTAGGTATGCTGTTTGGCTGTTGTTTTAACGTCTCTTAAATCGCTAAATGTATTCAGGACCGATAAAATGTGGAGAAAAAACCCGTTACATTCCAATCAGAATTAATTCATACAGAGTGTTGTTCAAAAGCGAACAGATGAGACAAAAGCAGATCAAATGTGATACACAATGCATCAATTATACAGAACCACTTATGCGTTTGGACGATTTCTAAGGTTGTTTTACAGAACAGAAATAACATTTCATATGACGGAGGAATAATCACATACAGGTATTAATTAGACATTATTTTCACACTGAAAAAGAGTATCATTAAAAGTGCAGACATAAAGGCAAACTACATAAAACGAGCAGGGTGAGAGAGAGACGGACAGACAGACAGACAGACAGAGGGAGGGAGAGAGGGAGGGAGAGATGGAGGGAGGGAGGGATGGAGAGAGGGAGGGAGGGAGAAGGAGGGAGGGAGGAGGGAGAGAGAGCGGGAGGGAGGGAGGGAAAGGCAGAGAGAGAGAGAGAGAGCGAGGGAGGCAGAGGGAGGGAGGAGGGACAGAGAGGGAGGGAGGGAGGAGAGAGAGTTGGAGGGAGGGAGAGTGAGGGAGGGAGAGAGAGAGGGAGGAGGGAGGGAGGGAGGAAGAGGGAGGGAGGGAGGGAGGGAAAGAGAGAGGGAGGAGGGAGAGAGAGAGGGAGGGAGGGAGGGAAAGGGAGAGAGAGAGAGAGCGAGGGAGGCAGAGGGAGGGAGGAGGGACAGAGAGGGAGGGAGGGAGGAGAGAGAGTTGGAGGGAGGGAGAGTGAGGGAGGGAGAGGGAGGAGGGAGAGAGAGGGAGAGGGAGGGAGGGAGGGAGGAAGAGGGAGGGAGGAGGGAGAGAGAGAGGGAGGGAGGGAGGGAAAGGGAGAGAGAGAGAGAGAGCGAGGGAGGCAGAGGGAGGGAGGAGGGACAGAGAGGAGGGAGGGAGGGAGGGAGGAGGGGGAAAGGGATGGAGGGAAGGGGAGGGAGGGAGAGAGGGAGGAAGGAGAGGGAGGGAAGGAGAGAGAGAGAGAGAGAGAGAGAGAGAGAGAGAGAGAGAGAGCGAACGAACGAACGAACTTAATTTTACAAGTTCAAGGGCACATCGCCTTGTCCAGCAACCTAATCTTCAACACATACTAAACATTTACTATTCACTAAAGAAGTACACAAGTGAAAAGAAATAGGAGGGGAACAAATTCTAAATGCAGCCAGAATATACAATGGAATACAAATAATGGGGAGAAAGTTATAAATAAACTTGTTTTTGCTTATGCAATTAAATGAAAGGGTATATAGATGAAACAAATGTTGAAGAAGATAAAGAAGACAAAGAATAAATAAAAAGCACATCAATAAATGTAAAAACAAAGAAATTAATTGAAATCATGCGTAGAAAAAAAACATTATTACATGTAAAGAATTAAACAAATAATGACAATTAAATTAAAAATAATGAAAATACAAATAGGGAGGGGTATGAGAGAGAGTGAGAGAAAGAGACAAGCAGAGAGAGGGAGAAAGAGGGATAGAGAGAGAAGGGGAGAGAGAGAGAGAGAGAGAACTCAGAACTCAGAACTGCATTACATAAGGATAAAGGTTTTAGGCTTAGCCTAATCTTCCAACCTGTCCTTGGAACATATACAGAGAGAGAGAGAGAGAGAGAGAGAGAGAGAGAGAGAGAGAGAGACAACCAGAGAGAGGAAGAGAAATAGACAAGTAGAGAGAGAAAGTGAGAGATGGGGGGGAGGGGAGTGAGAGACAAACAGTAAGAGAGAGAGGGGGGGGGAAGAGAAAGAGAGAGAAAAGCAGAGAGAAAGAGAGAGAGAGAGGGAGAGAGAGAGATGGGGGATGGGGAGAGGGAGAGAGAGATGGAGAGAGAGAGGGGATAGAGAGAAAGAGAGATTCATAAATTTACACAAACACACACACACAAACCAGTTCAGGTAGAAAGTGTGCATGAACAAAGTTACAAAATCTCACTTTATAAAGAATGGTGTGAATAAGATTACTTATTGTGGTTTTCGTTTTTAATACATATTCATCAATAGAGTTTTGTACATACCGTATTGTATAGTATCATGCTGGCATGTGATATTGCTGATTCACTACACTGCTCTTCATTCCTTACATAAAAAATCAAACTGATTTGGGAAATGAACCGGTGAAACACCGGATTTTTGTTAACAATGATACAAGTAAAGGTTGTACGCTTTATGTAAAGGTTGGACGCTTTATGTAAAGGTTGGACGCTTTATGTAAAGGTTGTACGCTTTATGTAAAGGTTGGACGCTTTATGTAAAGGTTGGACGCTTTATGTAAAGGTTGGACGCTTTATGTAAAGGTTGGACGCTTTATGTAAAGGTTGGACGCTTTATGTAAAGGTTGGACGCTTTATTTCAACCTATCCTCAATAAAAAGGAAATTCGAAGACCGACAAAAGGACGTTATTCTGACATTTATCTAATTCTGTACAACACGACAAAAAAGAAGAACATGATCTAGAAGAACAAGAAGAACAAGAACAAGAAAACAACCTATAATTACATCTCTACAAATGTGGTACTGAAATGCAGTGAAATGTGATCGTTTACGTTGAGAACTATATTATCAGAAACATATACAACCGCTAATAACATGTGCTGACCTAACAAATATAACAAATATCTGAAGAAATAAACCAGTTTAAACAGTTGTAGCTTGTTTGTTCGTTCATGGGCTGAAACTCCCACGGCTTTTACGTGTATGACTGTTTATACCCCGCCATTTAGGCAGCCATACGCCGCTTTCGGGGAAAGCATGCTGGGTATTTTCGTGTTTCTTTAACCCACCGAACGCTGACATGGATAACAGGATCTTTTCCGTGCGCACCTGGTCTTGTGCTTGCATATATACACACAAAGGGGAATAAGGCACTAGCAGGTCTGCACATTAGTTGACCTGGGAGATCGGACAAATCTCCCCCTTTAACCCACCAGGCGGCCGCGGCAGGGATTTAAACTCACGACCTTCCGAATAGGAGGCCGATATCTTATCCACTAGCTAGGCCACTGCGGCCGTCAAAACAGTTGCAGCAGAAACGGAAAAGTCTATTTCAAATCAAGACCAAGATAGGCAGTTGTGGCAGAGCTGATTCTCTGCGTAGGAGCTCGAAAACATTCATAATTCTCAAAAAAACCATTTTGCCACTGTCTGAGAGCAAGAACTCGTTCGCGAAAGATTTAGAATCAGATACAAACATAAATATCATGCATTTTTCTTATTATTATTTAAAAAGCACATTCTTTCTCATGTGACATGTCAGCCACCACAGATCTGCTTAAGCTTTTAGAAGTATCCTTCAACTTTTAAGAAATACCAAACTTCAACTGCCTGGCGACTTTCTGCGCAAAGTGGGACTTTTTTATGAATTTATTGTGTAACTGGGAGCAGGGCCAGCTTGCTAAATCAACAGCAACAAAAAGAAATAGCACTCAGCATAGAACGCAGCCAGGCTGTTTTGGGGATGTTCAGGGGGCAGGATGCTCTTATGCCGAGTGAATTCCTGGACGGTCCTTTCGCAGATGACATGATCATTCATGCAGGAAGTAATGCTAAAAGGGGGTGTCTTCTTCTTCTGCGTTCGTGGGCTGAAACTCCCACGTACACTCGTGTTTTGTTTTTTTGCACGAGTGGAATTTTACGTGTACGACCGTTTTTTACCCCGCCATTTAGGCAGCCATACGCCGTTTTCGGAGGAAGCATGCTGGGTATTTTCGTGCTTCTATAACCCACCGAACTCTGACATGGATTACAGGATCTTTTTCGTGCGCACTTGGTCTTGTGCTTGCGTGTACACACGGGGGTGTTCGGACACCGAGGAGAGTCTGCACACAAAGTTGACTCTGAGAAATAAATCTCTCGCCGAACGTGGGGACGAACTCACGCTGACAGCGGCCAACTGGATACAAATCCAGCGCGCTACCGACTGAGCTACATCCCCGGTGTCAATCAACGAACTTAATTTATATAGATTAGTTGAAAAAATCATTTTGATAGTTCAGATCTATAGCCATCGCATGTCAATAAAATTCTAGTAACAGTTGTTGTCCGAAGTCTATATTCCTCCAGAAACTGTAGAGTACACAGAGACGTGACACGCAACGCCAAATTTGAAGCCGGAAGCCTCGTGGCGCTCCCACGCGGAATGAGATACACTTATAATCTTCCGCCTTCTGTTGCATTTGAAACTACTGTGCAGCACATATCCTGGCTGATTCAAAACGAACGCGTGTTGCTATAAGGTGTGCGGCGCTCAATTTTAATAACAATTTTTCCAATGGATGCCGAAAGTTCAATTTTCTGAAGGAAGAGAACAGATGAGGATTGTTTCCCCTTTTCCTTCCTTTTAATTTGGGAAAATGACGACGGTAAACTAAGTGTGTCAATAATCCAATTATCTAAAACACCTTATGTGGCACGGTCAGCTGGACAGGATTTACAGCATGCATGTGTATACAGGCGTTTAAAAACAAAACAAGTCGCGTAAGGCGAAAATACAATATTTAGTCAAGTAGCTGTCGAACTCACAGAATGAAACTGAACGCAATGCCATTTTTCAGCAAGACCGTATACTCGTAGCATCGTCAGTCCACCGCTCATGGCAAAGGCAGTGAAATTGACAAGAAGAGCGGGGTAGTAGTTGCGCTAAGAAGGATAGCACGCTTTTCTGTACCTCTCTTTGTTTTAACTTTCTGAGCGTGTTTTTAATCTAAACATATCATATGTATATGTTTTTGGAATCAGGAACCGACAAGGAATAAGATGAAAGTGTTTTTAAATTGATTTGGACAATTTAATTTTGATAATAATTTTTATATATTTAATTTTCAGAGCTTGTTTTTAATCCGAATATAACATATTTATATGTTTTTGGAATCAGCAAATGATGGAGAATAAGATAAACGTAAATTTGGATCGTTTTATAAATTTTTATTTTTTTTTACAATTTTCCGATTTTTAATGACCAAAGTCATTAATTAATTTTTAAGCCACCAAGCTGAAATGCAATACCGAACCCCGGGCTTCGTCGAAGATTACTTGACCAAAATTTCAACCAATTTGGTTGAAAAATGAGGGCGTGACAGTGCCGCCTCAACTTTCACGAAAAGCCGGATATGACGTCATCAAAGACATTTATCAAAAAAATGAAAAAAACGTTCGGGGATTTCATACCCAGGAACTCTCATGTCAAATTTCATAAAGATCGGTCCAGTAGTTTAGTCTGAATCGCTCTACACACACACACACACACACACACACACACACACACACACACGCACAGACACACACACATACACCACACCCTCGTTTCGATTCCCCCTCGATGTTAAAATATTTAGTCAAAACTTGACTAAATGTAAAAAGACAGCTGTAGATGCGCGAGCGGCAGTTTTTTTCCGTCAGAAAGGAGTGGCCGTTTTCCCGCGCGTGTCTGCATGGCGTCAAATATCTAATTTAGCGCAACATAATAAGATTTGTGACGTCTCTGTGTACTCCACAGTCTCCGATTCCTCCAATTTTTATTTTTGTTTAGCTTATACGAATTTGGAACACATAGGTCTCATTTTCATTTCTGAGAATGTTATGGGGAAGCAGTTATCAAAGCTAGCCCACACTATCCCCTGCCAATTAAAGGCCCTGTTGGTAATGTAGCGCCCGTTCAGGCTCGTCCGAAGATAGCCTTTGATCCACCATCCTCCGTGAAAACGACCTTCGCCCCAACATATGTTCAAACTGTCAGTTGTGTTGGGGTCCCATAAACGGAACTGTGCGCCATTGTGATGCTGGTAAAAATCGCTACCTGAAAATACACATTCACGGGTTGGTTTTATTGTAAGTGGGAATGATTGTAAATGTGTGTGTGAGTGTGTGTGTGTCAGTGTGGTTTGTTAGTGTGTGTCAGTTTATATGCGCGCGCGCAAGTTTGTGTGTATGTGTGTGTGTATGTGTGTGTGTGTGTGTGTGGGTGGGTGCATGTGGGCGTGAGTGCGTGCGTGCGTGCGTATGTGTGTGTGTGTGTGTGTGTGTGTGTGTGTGTGTGTGTGTGTGGTTTTTGTTTGTATTTCATTTTTACACAGGGCCGGACCAAATGAGTTGTAAGGGGGGGGGGGGTTCCTCCTTTTTTGGGGGGGCAAATCAGCGAAGTGGCGAAGCCACAAGCGCGCGCCTGCAAAGCAGGCGCGCGAACTAGGGGGGTCCGGGGGCATGCTCCCCCGGAAATTTTTTTAAAAACGGTTAAAATTAGTGCAATCTGGTGCATTCTGGGCCTTGTTTTGAGGATTAATTAAGAGCAGCATTGTGGGAGGGGGGGGGGGGAGGTACCTTTTTCTCATCGGATTTCACATTGAATAAAATTTGTTAGAGACACCCACAAAATGTATTAAAAAAAAAACCAAAAAACCCCACTCAAAGCAAGGTACATGCTTTTTCCAGGGGTGGGGTTTCGGAACCCCTGGAACCCCCCCCCCCCCCCCCCCCCCCCCTCCTGGGTCCGGCCCTGTTACATTTAGTCAAGTTTTGACTAAATGTTTTAACATAGAGGGGGAATCGAGACGAGGGTCGTGGTGTATGTGTGTGTGTGTGTGTGTGTGTGTGTGTGTGTGTGTGTGTGTGTGTGTGTGTGTGTGTGTGTGTGTGTGTGTGTGTGTGCGTGTGTGTGTGTAGAGCGATTGAGAGTAAACTACTGGACCGAACTTTATGAAATTTGACATGAGAGTTCCTGGGTATGATATCCCGGGCCATTCTTTTTCATTTTTTCGATAAATGTCTTTGATGACGTCATATCCGGCTTTTTATAAAAGTTGAGGCGGCACTGTCACCCCCTTATTTTTCAATCAAATTGATTGAAATTTTGGCCAAGCAATGTTCGACAAAGGCCGGACTTTGGTATTGCATTTCAGCTTGGTGGCTTAACAATTAATTAATGACTTTGGTTATTAAAAATCTGAAAATTGTAATTAAAATTATTTTTTTATAAAACGATCCAGATTTACGTTCATCTTGTTATTCATCATTTTCTGATTCCAAAAACATATAAATATGTTATATTCGGATTAAAAACAAGCTCTGAAAATTAAAAATATAAAAATTATTATCAAAATCAAATTTCCGAAATCGATTTAAAAACAATTTCATCTTATTCCTTGTCCGTTCATGATTCCAAAAACATATAGATATGATATGTTTGGATTAAAAACACGTTCAGAGAGTTAAAAAGAATAGAGATATTGAAAAGCGGGCTATCCTCCTCAGCGCAACCGCTACCGCGCTTTTCTGTGTTGTTAATTTCACTGCCTTTGCCACGAGCGGTGGACAGACGATGCTACGAGTGTACAGTCTTGCGAAAAAAAAAGCTTTGCGTTCAGTTTCATTCTGTGAGTTCGACTGAGCTTGACCAAATGTTGTATTTTCGCCTTACGCGACTTGTTATAATTTATGTTTTAAGTACGATTAGGCACGGATGACAATAAAGCCGGTCCTTAATTGGACGAAGTCGACTACGCGTAGCTCACTTCACGAAGCTACCGGAACTAGACTTCGTCGCAGTCCAAGGTAGAAGGCACTACTATGGCGGAAAAGAGAGTTATCTTTTCATGTCTTGGCGTCTCAAATGCGCGTAGTCTCGACCAGCGCGTGGTGTGCTTCTTTCTGAGTACTTTACGTCACAAATTGTACTTTACGTACTTGATGATGACGTAAGTTAATTGTATGTGTTCTATTTCGTTGACTGAGCACGGCCGGGACCAGTTGGCGTGAGCGCTGGGATTTCGAGTTTCATTCGACATGTCAATGCATCGCAGTATAAAATAATACAGGTAGGAGATTAGTTCTTGTACTTTGGGTCAACCAAAGTCGATAAATGCATTCTTCACTATGGTATTGAGTCTGATTTCGTCGTCCATCTTGAATCGAAAAGCACTCTTCTTACAAAAAAACCAACTTCGTTGCGAGCTACGGCGAAGCTTCGCATGTCAAAACTTGAGAAGCGATGTTGGGGTCAAAGTACCACGCCGTAGCTGCGGGTTTTCGGTATAAAGACTTAGCGAAGCTTCGTGTAGTCGACTACGGGCTCAATTAAGGACGGGCTTGAGGGTAAGTACCTTGTTCTGTCCCCAGTTATTTCCGTACCGTACTTTCATTTCATTGTGTATGTTCGCGTGAATATCATTTCCTTTTGCGTGATTGTGGTAGAAAGTCAGCGTGTCGTCAGTCCAGTGTTTACGTCATTATAAACGTCATTCTTTAGTCGTCACTCATTCGTTTCGCCCTCAGCGGCTTCATTCATTGTTCCTTTGTGTTTCCACAGTTTTTGTAAGTATTTATCCAGTGATTTTGATCCTTATTTTCTTGTAGTTACCACAGTTTGTGTAAGTATTTATCCAGTGATTTTGATCCTTATTTTCTTGTAGTTACCACAGTTTGTGTAAGTATTTATCCAGTGATTTTGATCCTTATTTTCTTGTAGTTACCACAGTTTGTGTAAGCTTTTAGTCATTGATTTGTGTACCTTATTCACGCCTATATTTCTTCTATCGATGCTCGTGATCGTTTGTTTGCGTGACAGTGACTGACCGTCGTCCTCTAACTGACCGTTGTCCTCTGTTTCCTTTTCAGTTTCACCGTATCATCACTCTGTATCAAGCATCATTAATAAAGTGTTGAGTTTCACTGTGATTTGTGACAGAGTGTTCGTTTGGTGACATTATCTGTTCTGAGACAGAATATACCTATTTGCTCTCTGTCAGTGTTATGACTGATTTTCTTTTTATATTTAGTCAAGTTTTGACTAAATATTTTAACATCGAGGGGGAATCGAAACGAGGGTATGGTGTATGTGTGTCTGTCTGTCTGTGCGTGTGTGTGTGTGTGTGTGTGTGTGTGTGTGTGTAGAGCGATTCAGACTAAACTACTGGACCGATCTTTATGAAATTTGACATGAGAGTTCCTGGGTATGAAATCCCCGAACGTTTTTTTCATTTTTTTGATAAATGTCTTTGATGACGTCATATCCGGCTTTTCGTGAAAGTTGAGGCGGCACTGTCACGCCCTCATTTTTCAACCAAATTGGTTGAAATTTTGGTCAAGTAATCTTCGACGAAGCCCGGGGTTCGGTATTGCATTTCAGCTTGGTGGCTTAAAAATTAATTAATGACTTTGGTCATTAAAAATCTGAAAATTGTAAAAAAAAATAAAAATTTATAAAACGATCCAAATTTACGTTTATCTTATTCTCCATTATTTGCTGATTCCAAAAACATATAAATATGTTATATTCGGATTAAAAAACAAGCTCTGAAAATTAAATATATAAAAATTATTATCAAATTTTTTTTTTCGAAATCGTTTTACAAACACTTTCATCTTATTCCTTGTTGGTTCCTCATTCCAAAAACATATAGATATGATATGTTTGGATTAAACACACGCTCAGAAAGTTAAAACGAAGAGAGGTACAGAAAAGCGTGCTATCCTTCTCAGCGGAACGAATATCCCGCTCTTCTTGTCCACGGGCACTGCCTTTGCCACGGGCGGTGGAGTGACGATGCTACGAGTATACGGTCTTGCTGCGTTGCGTTGTGTTCAGTTTCATTCTGTGAGTTCGACAGCTACTTGACTAAATATTGTATTTTCGCCTTACGCGACTTGTTACATTTAGTCAAGTTTTGACTAAATGTTTTAACATAGAGGGGGAATCGAAACGAGGGTCGTAGTGTGTGTGTGTGTGTGTGTGTGTGTGTGTGTGTGTGTGTGTGTGTGTGTGTGTGTGTGTGTGTGTGTGTAGATAGATAGATAGATAGATAATTTATTGCCAAGTGTACAATACATGAATGAACATAAAAAATACACGAGGAAAGCAGCTTGCTGTGTGATAAAAACAAAAATAAATAGCATTCATACATCACTGGCGCATAGCATCATACATACATGGGTAAGACAATTTGGTATCACAGTAACTAATACATACACTATACAGACATGGTGAGAACTATGAAACTCTAAGAGCTATCGGAACCCCTAGGACCCCCCCACCACTCCCCCCCTCTCTCCAACCTCTGTTCCCGCACTGGTAACATACATCCCTCCACCCCTCCCCTCCCCCCGCCGTCCCACAATAAAAGTACGCAGAATAAGATAGGATCCCCCCCCCCCCCCCCCACTATCAACTACTGTAAGAACTGAACATGTTCCATACTGATAAAATGTACCTCTAAAACAGCACATAAAAATAAACTCTTCCAACACATCACAGTGGTTAAAGAACGACTAAAACTACTAAAACATACTAGATGTGTATTCCGGTAATATAACCAGCTGCTAAAACATAGTCTGGCTTCATCGCGTCACAGTGGTGTCACCATACTAAAACCCACTCTATAGATCACAGTATGTAATGTCAGCAATTAAAAGCATACTCCTAGAACATCCTAAAACGTGACACAGTCTGTAGAGTTCATTTACCGGTTATTAAAAGCCAGGACAGCCTGGGGGTAGAAACTGTTTCTGAGTCTTGCCGTACGGCATCTGAGGGTTCTGAGCCTGCGCCCCGAGAGCAGAGGCTGGAAGAGATGACCAGCCGGGTGTGTGGGATCCTGCATGATGGACCTACATTTCCTCGTCATGCGCAGGATGTGAAGGGAGTCTATAGAGGGGAGATCTCTGCCAATGATCCTGCTGGCAGCCCTAACGACCTTCTCCAGTTTTTCTTTCTCAAACTGGCAGGAGCTGCTGTACCAAACCGTGATAGAAAAGGTAAGGAGACTCTCTACAGCAGCCCTGTAGAACTGGGACATGATGGAGGAGGACACTTTGAACTTCCTCAGCTGTCTCAGGAAGTAGAGACGCTGATGGGCCTTCTTTACTGAAAGGTCAGTATGAACAGCCCAGCTAAGGTCATTGGAGATGGTCACCCCTAGAAATTTGAAGGAATCAACCTGCTCTACGTTCTCACCGCTGATGGTGAGTGGTAAGAGGGGAGTCTTTTTCTTCCTACGGTCAAAGACCATCTCCTTGGTTTTGGTGACGTTAAGGTCAAGGTCATTAGCCACACACCAGCCCGACACTCTCGCAACCTCCGCTCGGTACCCCGACTCATCACCGACACTGATCAGGCCTTCCAGAGTAGTGTCATCGGAGAACTTCAGGATGACTACTGAGGGGTCATGGCTGTGTGTGTGTGTGTGTGTGTGTGTGTGTGTGCGTGTGTGTGTCTGTGCGTGTGGGTGTGTAGAGCGATTCAGAGTAAACTACTGGACCGATCTTTATGAAATTTTACATGAGAGTTCCTGGGTATGATATCCCCAGATGATCTTTTTCACTTTTTCGATAAATGTATTTTATAACGTCATATCCGGCTTTTTGTAAAAGTTGAGGCGGCACTGTCACACCCTCAATTTTCAATCAAATTGATTGAAATTTTAGCCAAGCAATCTTCGACGAAGGCCGGACTTCGGTATTGCATTTCAGCATGTAGGCTTACAAATTAATTAATGACTTTGGTCATTAAAAATCTGAAAGGTGTAATTAAAACTATTTTTTTATAAAACGATCCAAAATTACTTTTATTTTATTTTTCATCATGTTCTGATTCCAAAACCATATAAATATGTTATATTCGGATTAAAAACAAGCTCTGAAAATTAAAAATATAAGAATTATGATTAAAATTAAATTTTCGAAATCGATTTAAAAACTATTTCATCTTATTCCTTGTTGGTTCCTGATTCCAAAAACATATAGATATGATATGTTTAGATTAAAAACACGCTCAGAAAGTTAAAACGAAGAGAGGTACAGTAAAGCGTGTGCTCTGAAGCACAGCGCAACCGCTACCGCGCCAAACAGGCTCGTCACTTTCACTGCCTTTTGCACTCGCGGCGGACTACGTTCAGTTTCATTTTGTGAGTTCCACAGCTTGACTAAATGTAGTAATTTCGCCTTACGTGACTTGTTAAAGTTTCGATACAGGCAGTGGTAATTTGAACATTTTCTTTCCGTGAAAGATGTTCGGATTCTTTCAGTGAAATATGTTCTGCAGTGAGTGCAGACTCCCCCTCCACCTCTCCCCCCTCCTTCTTCCCCCTCCGGTACCTGACCTAACCTCCCATGGTTGTTGCACACGCCTTTCACATCAATAAAAGATTCTAAGTGGGTGAATCTACGGGCGTTGGTTTAAAATGTGAAAGACGGTGGGTTTATTGTTCTAGATGTCGACACCTACCAAAACTGTCTCCCTTGTGACTGTCGATACCTAGTCGGTAGTTGTCGCTGCTGTCGCTGATGATGAAGTTGGTGTAGGTGGCGTAACCTTTTTTGCCATCAACGTCCCTCATCAGGTCCACACGCAGTTCGTACTTTTGACGGGACGTTAACGCGTGCAGGGCGTCAAGGCCTGGAAGTAGTTACACCCGCTTTCAATACATACTTTTGACTAGACTCAGAATACCAGTCCAAATGTTCCAGACTTGGAACATGCACATGTGATCAGCCTGTGTCAAATGGTAGTGTCAGATCTTGCTGTGTGAAAGAGGATCACAGAAATATAACTGTCCAATGATGTGCTCAAATCAACACTGAACCGACTAATGATGCTGAGAACACGAAAGAGTTCCAGTCACTAGAACACGATTTTGTAACAAAACGAAACAAAGTTATATTTGATTTCTTTTGATAGATTGTGTATGGGATTTTTCTTACTCGACATACATAACGCCAGGGATGTGTCAATTAATATACTCTAGTGGTTACTTGGCCGACTCGAAGCGAAATTGAGCCGTGATCTCAGACTGCAATGGATCAATGACTGATGACAGACAGCTTGCAATGTTTCATTAATTTAACCCTCTTCTACACGAACCACGCACACTCACACTTTCTCATAGCCTTTTAATGCCAACAAATATAAACTGATAACAAATGAATTAAAATTGAAAAAATGAAACAAATTGATAACAAATTGGTAGTCTGTTCGTTTTTTGATTTTTCTGATAACTTAAATGGTTGCTTCAAATGATATCATTCAAAGCACCACCACAATACATGTGTCTCGTACATTTTATGAGTAGAATGGATTATGAAGAACGTTTAGATGTCACTCACATTTGTTAGTCTCTGTAGTCAAATCGTAATGATAAAAATTGACACTGAAAATGCATACCAGGTTCATCGCACAAGGAGAATGAATGATACCTGTAAACCTAGTTCCATATACTCTTTACAAAACAACGATGTACAAGAAAAAAACGGCGACTCACCAAACCAAAACTCTCCCTGCAAGTCGCCAAAACCGTTCTGGTATTCAGTCCACGTGCGGTCAAAATCAACAGACCCGTCTTGTCTTCGCTGAAACACCTGTACGTACAAGTTTTTGGTGGCTACGTGAAAATCATATTCACTTTTGTCTGCTTGCAGTCTCTCTAAGAATGTCTCTCTGAGACTCTACCTCTCTCTCTCTCTCTCTCTCTCTCTCTCTCTCTCTCTCTCTCTCTCTCTCTCTCTCTCTCTCTCTCTCTCTCTCTCTCTCTCTCTCTCTCTCTTTCCTATTTTGTATTTCTTTTCTTTTTACATTTAGTCAAGTTTTGACTCAATGTTTTAACATGGAGGGGGAATCGAGACGAGGGTCGTGGTGTGCGCGTGTGTGTGTGTGTGTGTGTGTGTGTGTGTGTGTGTGTGTGTGTGTGTGTGTGTGTAACACCTACCAGCCAGCCCCCTCCATCAGTGTCCTGGTCACAGTAGACCTGAAGTCCGGTGTTGTCATCTTCAGGGTAGATGGTGACCACACCACTCGCACAGCTGTTCAGTTTTGCGTCCGTGCAGTTCCTCGGTTTGCGCTCTACATAAAGTGGAACACAGTTTAGCAGCAGCTTAAACAGATTTGATCAGACGCAAAACATAACTTATTCCACTTTGCGCCTAACAAAATGTAAAATAGTTATACTATTCTTGCTAAAAACGAACGCACTTGCAATTTATAACACCAACTCCATCTAACAATGGTTTCTGATTTGACAATTTAGCATTTCGTTCTTTCTCATATCTTTGTCGTAAACAAGTTGAAACAAGGCCATTTGTGGTAAACATACTTGCATTGAGGAGGAATAAGTAAATTTTTCTTTCCCCATTATTTAAAAAGGGTCAGTATTAACACATTTAAAAAAATCTAGTGATCTAACAACATGAGTTCTTGCTACGACCGTACTCTTAAAGCAAAATCCCACTTTAGATTTGAAATACATAAAACATCGCTTTGTTTTCAGTAAGTGACTTGAAATCAAGTGTCTTTATTCAGCTGCATTGGTAAATTAATGGAAAAATGTGTTCAAAAGCATATGTTTACATATTTGACGGATAATAATGTATTGACAGTATCCCATTCAGGCTTCATTCCAGGTGACTCAACTATTTTCTAACTTCTGGGTATACACGATGATTTGTGTCAATCCTTGGATTAGCAACGAACATTTATACAAGCAATATTTTTGTTTCCAAAGCTTTTGATAGAGTATGGCATCGTGGTTTGATTTATAAACTGTACGCATTAGGTATAAGAGGTACTTTATTTGTTTGATAGAGTATGGCATCGTGGTTTGATTTATAAACTGTACGCATTAGGTATAAGAGGTAGTTTATTTGTTTGATAGGACGCAAGCTGTAGTTATAAAAGACTGTAAGTCAAAATACCGATGTGTTCGGTCTGGTGTCCCTCAAGGGTCAGTTTTGGGACCACTTCTTTTTCTTGTTTATATCAATGATATTGTTGTTTATATAGAATCGATTATTAAATTGTTTTCCGACGATACGAGCATGACTGTACTTAATTGTCTCTTGACAATACACATGTGTGCACAGCTATTTTAAATTCTGTTTTAGAAAAAGTAATGCTGTGGGCAAGGAAATGGAAAGTAGATTTTAATCAGTCTAAAACAGAATTGTTGACTGTTTCTAATAAAAGACAACCGGAAACATCGCCGCTGAAATTTGGTGAAGCGATATTGACTGAAACTATTGTTCATATAAACATTTGGGCGTGATTTTGCAAATTGATTGTAAATGGAACCATCTGCTTGCGCTCGTATAAATACAGACTCAGTCGCAAGGCATTAGAAATTATGTAAAAGTCCTTTGTGCTTCCTCATGTTTATTATTCAGATGGAATAATTATGGAATAATTGCAATGCAACGCTGCAGAACTGAGTTATATAAACATTCCTATTTCCCTTCTTCGACACTCCTATGAAATAAACTTCCCGACAGTATTAAACAAACAAGTTCTATTGGCTCCTTTAAAACGTTCTTGTTCAGAGATGACCCCGTTATTATTATTGCAAATTAGGATTGAAGATAAATGATTTAAATAGCGACATTTGGCTATTGACACTTCATGTAGGTGCGGATTTCATATCGAACATTGCAAACACTTGTTATTTGACTGTCCATTATTTGAGAATGTCAGAGCCACCGCTATCAAGTCTTTGCCAGATTATAATGATATCACTGTTTTTTGTGTCTCTTTCTTTCTGTAAACTCACCAACGTTCCTGGAGTATGATCGCGCCCCAGGAGCAGGCGTGGTCGATGTGTTACACGCCGTCGTCATAGCGTGACCTCTGCAGGTCTTCTGGTCAAAGGTGAAGGTCTCACAGTTATTGTTCTGGTTGCAGAGAACAGCGCAGTGTAGTTTGCTTCTCACGGGCGATTCGAACAGAACATTTTCGGCATAAGCCTTATCGAAACAAACGTTCCTATCACTTCTTGTTATAATGGTTGCCGCAACCCCTGGTACAAGAAGACCGGCTAGGGTCGTCAGAATTACTGCAGTCATCTTTGACATCAGCAAGAGTTGTAACAAACGACCGATTATTGAAATCCAAATCTCACAACTAAAACCTAAACCAGGCAAGCGAGCTTATATTATGAACAAGATGTGTAATGAGTAAGCAGAAAGTCCTTCATTAGCAATAAAGTTGAAGCTCTTTCAATGTTTGAAGAGCCTCCAGCGTAGTCGTACTGCAGAATTAGTCCGGGGCGATTTACGGGGCCAAAAACAAAGAACTATTCGCGTGAAGGGATATCAAAATATTAAGTCAATATGTCGGACAGAAACTAAATGATCGACACAGAAAAAAACACAGTAATGAACGCGACTTTATGTAGTAAAGCTTGGCTAGCTTAGACGTCAACGGGTCGCGCTCGTCTCCGCTAAACATGCGACAGTTATACCTTAAAAGAATCCGACACCGATCAATGCACAGCGTAGCGGCGATTGCGAACAAGTTCCGTAACTCTTATCTTCCGGTTGTGAGTGCGTATTGTTTCTGTGTGTGTGTGTGTGTGTGTGTGTGTGTGTGTGTGTGTGTGTGTGTGTCTGTCTGTGTGTGTGTCTGTAGTGTGTCTATGTGTGTATGTGCGTGTGAGTATGCGTGTGTGTGTAGGGGAAGGGCTCCTAATATGGACCACTTTTTGTTTCATGCTGATAACTAGCTTGTTTTCTTGCGAAGAAGTTTCATTTTGTGTTTGGTAGTCCTTCTCTCTTAGGTTAACCGTTAGGCCTAATGAGAGTGAAATAGCTTTGATAGACATTCAGCAAAAATTAAATACAGAAAAAAATCACAAATGGTCCATATTAGGAGCCTGGGCGCCTAATATGGACCAGTGAAGCGGCCTTCACGAATCACTGTAAAAAGCCCACTATACTTCAAAATAACATGATACAACTTAGTGTGCAAGTCAGACTAATTAGAATATGCTTGAGATTTATCTGTTTCGGGTTGATGAGAGCATTATTTGAAGCACACCAGGAAACTAAAGAAGCTTATCAAAAAACAGAGTGAAAATAAGTAAAATTATCAACTTACACGAAAAAAAGACTATTTGTTATATTGTTTTGAAATCTTGAGGGCTAGTTATAGGTTATTTCCAGCAAGCTTCTTAATGAATTAATGAAAATAGCCTTTAGCTTTTATTTTCTTCGATTTGTTGAAGGTGGTCCATATTAGGGGACTCGCACATACTTTGAGATTTTGCTATTATTTTTTGTTTGCAGTAGAAACTCAGGGTCAACACTGCTAAAATGAAACAAATACGGTCTTAGCTGTCATATATAGCAATTTGTGTGTAATAAAAGCTTTGGCTGTGGACAGAAACGAGTCCGTTTTAGGCGGCGAATTTAGAGTGAACCCTGCCAAAAGTGAAAAAAATAGAAAAAGCCTAACGGTTTTGAGGTTTGTGTTTCTGCAACTGTTTTGACATGTGCAAGTTATCCAGAGAGGGTGAATACAGTGAATGAAATTGTTTTGAGCGTTCTAGTGCCGTTAGTTTGTCAGAACAGGAGGTGGTGCATATTAGGAGCCGGTCCATATTAGGAGCCCTTCCCCTATATATGTGTGTGATTGTGTGTGTGTGTGTCTGCATGTGTATATGTATGTTTGTGTGTGAGTATGTGTATATGTGTGTGATTGTGCGGGTGCGCGCGCGTGTGTGTGTGTGTGTGTGTGTGTGTGTGCAGGGCCGGACCAAGTTCGTTTAAGGGGGGGGGGGGGTGGTTCCAACTGAAGGCAGGGGTCCAAAGTCCATTTTTCTTTCTCTGAGAGGTACATTGGATGGCCAGGGAGGGGGGGGGGGTCCGGAACCCCAGGAACCCCCCCCCCCCAGATCCGGCCCTGGTGTGTGTGTGTGTGTGTGTGTGTGTGTGTGTGTGTGTGTGTGTGTGTGTGTGTGTGTGTGTAATAAATACATATGATGAGCGTATCTTTTATGACACAAACAGAAATAAATAAGGACTATTCAAGCAAATTGCTGTAAAGGTTTTTTGAGAAAAAAAACCCGGGTACAGCTAATCTGATGTATAAAGCTGGTTGCTGTTTATGTGTGTACGTTTGTGTGGTGGGTATGATTACGATAGGCTCCGAAACGACCGCATCGATTTTGACGGGAATTGCAGAGTATATTCGTTGCCGTTCGAGGCGTGTCCAATGGTACTTTTGTTTGTCTCTCTCTCTCTCTCTCTCTCTCTCTCTCTCTCTCTCTCTCTCTCTCTCTCTCTCTCTCTCTCTCTCTCTCTCTCTCTCTCTCTCTCTTTCTCTCTCTCTCTCCCTTTCTCTCTCTCTCTCGTTCTTCACCAGTACATGATCTGGTCGTCATCCCACCATGTTCAATAACGAGTTCAGGAATGGTCATTTTCAAAATATTCTTTGTCGTTTTTTGGCTCACGTAAGTGTAGCCTATGCGATCGTCAACTTTGTCTGTCTGTGCGTGCGTGCGTGCGTGCGTGCGTGCGCGCTTGCGTGCGTGCGTTCGTGCGTATGTATGCATGTATGTATGTACGGCCAAAGTTCTCGATGGATCTGCTTCAAATTTGGTGGGCTTATTCAGAGAGACCCCGGACACAACCTCATCGATGAGATATTTCAACACGTGCTCTCAGCGCGCAGCGCTGAACCGATTTTGGTTCCACCTCAGCTATTTTGGTTCCACCTCAGCTACCCGGGCCCCCATACCGACACACAAAAGCCAAAGTTCTCTGTGGATCTTTTTTAAATTTGGACACCGTATTCAGCTACACCCCGGACACAATATCATCGATGAGATATTTCAACACGTGCTCTGAGCGCGCAGCGCTGAACCGATTTTGGTTTTTGTGTTCATTTCACCATTATAAGTAACTCTTCCTTATCTTCTCATATTCTCATATGTATGTACCCAGCAAACAATTTTACGTTGTATTCACGTTATATTCACGTTGGGTTACGTTGGGTTTACGTTGCGTTTCAACGTTTTTTTTACGTAGATTTGTATGGACGAAATCACGTGGGAATAACGTTGGAAAACAACGTTGCATTTTACGTGACACCAACGTGAATGCAACGTGAATTATTGGTGGAGGTGGATTGTTCGTAAAAACATTACGTGAATTTTACGTTGTCACAACGTGAATTTTTGGTTGTGGTTGTGGTTTGGTTGAAATTGCGTTGCATTTTTACGTAATGTCCACGTGAATGGAACGTACATTTTAGGTCAAAATTTAGATCAAAAATTACGTGAATTCTACGTTGACACAACGTAAAAGTTGTGTTTTGGTGCATTTTTCCTGATAAAATTGACGTGAATTACACGTCGACACAACGTGAATTTTTGGTTGTGGTTGTGGTTTGGTTTGATTTCGACGTGAATGCAACGTTGAGAGTGAATGTAGGTTTTGGTAAATGTATACACGCACACACACCAACTTTCACACTCAGTCACAGATCATAAGGACTATTACATGTAACACCATAAACTCAAGATACGATCAACAATTTTATTTCATAACAAAAACATGCATATTATGTTGCGGAGAAACTAAAAATGCACGCAGCTTTGCAGGGCAACAGCACAGCATATTCAATCGATTTCATTCTTTGTCCTGGTGGTCCTCTTCTCCCAGGCAGTCCTCTATGCGCCTCTTTGATGCTGGTCGCTAAACAAAGCAAAGACAGCACATTGATATTAGTGACACCAGAGCCTCCATAATGTCTGGAGTAGAAATACACATCTTTTCAACTTAGGTCACTTTTTAGTAACTTTCCACTGCCTACTATGTCTCTGGCCTACTGCCAACTGAGTGTTGACACTACATGTATTTCTTTTTAATATATGAAATAAAGCATTATGTCCCTTCTTCGAGCCTTGTTGTGTCAGATTTAGGCCGCAAGCCAAGACAACAAAAGACTGTGTGCCAGTGTGTATTCCTTCCAAAAGAAATGAAGTATTTCAAACGAAAATTGATCGTTTCAGAACAGTCTGGGGATATTTTATTTGTATTTGCATCATTAAGACATTTGACCTGGAAGGGATCGTGCCCTTCGGCTTGCCCTCGGACACCCAAGGCATTCAAAGCAGGCCATTGTATACCACCAAGCAGGATTCCTCCCTCTTGACATGTGGCGGCGTAAGTGCTGCGCAGATTACAATGTTCGAGCCAACACAGTGCAAAACTCAACAAAAGAGGAGCTACAACCGCATTACAATCATGTCCAAAACAAAAAGGCCCACTTTGGCACTACTTTCTCCTCAATGGCTCAATTCAATGCTTCACTCTTTAGTGAAATCAGTGTCGACCCAAATGATGTGGCCCAAAACCCCATATCTCGTGATCCCTCATGGACAATGAAAGAAATGAATTTTGACACAGAATATTGCACAGCTACAAAGGATGATCAGTTATTACTCAGGATACAAGCCCTTGAGCACATTGATACTGTATACAAAGGCCATGTTCATGTTTACACAGACGGGTCAGTGTTGGATGACAAGAAGGCTGGCGCAGCTTTTGTAATCCCCAGCGATGACATGACTGGGAAATTTAAACTGTGCAACAGAAACTCGATCTTCTCAGCTGAGCTCCTTGCCATCTGCGTGTCTCTTGTTCATCTCAATCTCAAGAACACTCCTCCTCAAAAGATAGCTATATTCTCTGACTCCAAAGCAGCCATTGAAGCATTGAGATCTAACAAAAGATCAAAAAGACATGATCTTGTCATTGCCATAAAGGAGCTGGCAAATAAAATTATAAAAAAAGGAAGCGAGATTAACCTGGTCTGGGCGCCTCCGAGGTAGACCTGCCATTGTCTGCTTCTGAGATCAGTAGCCTTACAGACTCTCTCCTCTGGAGAGAATGGAGGAACAAATATATGCACAAGGCTATAAGCTCTGGCTGGCTCATTCGGGAAGCCCCATCAAAACAGATGAACACCTATAATGCATGCCCACGTGTAATAAAAAGGATTAACCGCCTAAGGGCAGAAGCTGGGAATTACCAATTTCTAGAGCTTAAATGCACCTGTCAATCCGACCTCACCATTGCTCATTTGACTTTGGAGTGTGATTTGAACTCATGCCACTTTCAACCCCTGACTCAGTTTATAAACTCAAATAGAAATATTCTGCCAAATACCTCAAAGGAAAAATTAAGCTATCTTTTAAGTTTTAATAAAGACCTTGGGTGGCAAGGTCCCAAACTTATCGCTGGACTTATGCACACGCACCCACTTGGTCCCTGGATATGAAGAGACATTGCTGCGGCTGACGCCATTGCTTCTCATACAGCTACTATATATTTTTATCAGAACTTTTAAAAATACCATTTTATATCCAAGTATCTCTTAACACCATTTTTAATTAGATGAGCGAGGGTGTGCGGGGGGCGGGAGGGTGGTGAACCACTGTACATAAAGGGAAAGTTTGTGTGCGTGCCTGTGTGTGTTCTTAATCTAAGACAAATGTCGCCAATGTTTTTACAGAGTGACGTTAAATAAACGATTTTATCATTTTATCATCTGTCTGTATGTTCTGGCATGTGAGAAGCCACAGCAGATAATATAGGGCTAAGAAATAAGCTCTAAAATTCTCAATCCCGTTTGACAGGACTTCGCCTTCAAAGGTGATTGTGGTGAACCGCAACGCTGTCTGTCTCTGTCTCGCGCCGTTCACCCCAAATTCCCGTTTCTGAGTTACTATTTTTAGAATGTCACTGCGCTGTCCAGAACGCTTCCCTTGCACCCGTAAGTTGTTCTTACTGTCAAAGTGAAAAGGTCGAATCAATTTATAGCCACGCGAAAAATACACTCTCACCTATCTCTATATATTTATAGATATAGATATACATATATATATATATACGGCTTCTCTGTGTGTGTGTTTGTGTGTGTGTGTGTGGGCAAAAACCTGTGGATTGTAGAGTTCTGTTTGTGATGGGGTCTAGCGGCTTTTGTCTGTCTGTATGTTCTGGCATTTGAGAAGCCACAACAGATATAATAGGGCTAAGAAATAAGCTCTAAAATTCTTAATCCCGTTTGACAGGACTTCGCCTGCAAAGGTGATTGTGATGAACCGCCACGCTGTCTGTCTCTGTCTCGCGATTCACCCCGGCGAAGCCGGGTATTCCTCTAGTATATATATATATATATATACGACTTGTGTCTGTGTGTCTGTGTATCTGTGTATTTGTGTATTTGTGTATTCGCCATGCACGGCCAAAGTTCTCGATGGATCTGCTTCAAATTTGGTGGGCTTATTCAGAGAGACCCCGGACACAACCTCATCGATGAGATATTTCAACACGTGCTCTCAGCGCGCAGCGCTGAACCGATTTTGGTTCCACCTCAGCTATTTTGGTTCCACCTCAGCTACCCGGGCCCCCATACCGACACACCAAAGCCAAAGTTCTCGGTGGATCTTTTTTAAATTTGGACACCGTATTCAGCTACACCCCGGACACAATATCATCGATGAGATATTTCAACACGTGCTCTCAGCGCGCAGCGCTGAATCGATTTTGGTTTTTGTGTTCATTTCACCATTATAAGTAACTCTTCCTTATCTTCTCATATTCTCCAGGTTTTCAGCGTTTACCTCCCTTCCTTCGTAATGGTGCACTATAGTGTGAGTGGAGCGTCTTCGGATATTCCCGGCGTTCTGTTACTGTTACTATTTTTAGAAGGTCAACGCAGTATCCAGAACGTAAATTGGACCCGTAAATTATCCTCACTGTAAAAGTGCAAAGGTCGAATCAATTTATAGCCACGCGAAAAATACACTGTCATCTATCTCTCTATAGATACGGCTTCTCTGTGTTTTTGTGTGTGTGTGTCTGTGTGTGTGTGTCTCTATGTGAGCAACACCTGTGCATTGTTCAGTTCTGTTTGTGATGTGGTCTGGCGGCTTTTGTGTAAATTTATGTTATGTGAGCAGGAACTCTTCCGTAAGAAGTGGGAGGATAAACAGGACTTAAACGACCCAGAACTCAACCCTTCCTTAAAAATAAATGCTCCCTTATCCATTCAAGAACTGAAAACGGCTATAGCATTGGTGACAAAAGTCCGATCCGCCTGTGGTTCTGATCCAATAAACTATCAGGTCATACAACACTTACCAAACCAAGGATTAAATCTTTTACTGGATTTTTATTCAACATGCTGGAAGTCTGGCCTGATTCCCACAGCTTGGAAAGAGGCTGTTGTGATCCCCATTTTAAAGCCTGGAAAACCAAGAGCTAACCCTTCCAACTGGCGCCCTATATCTCTGACCTCCCATCTGAGCAAAATCTATGAAAGAATACTAAAATCCAGACTAGAAGATGAAATGGAAAGAAAAAAGGTAATACCCCTGTGCCAAGCCGGTTTCCGTCGAGGCAGGGGTGTCTCGGATCACATTGTAAAACTGTCCTCTAAAATTAAGAAAGCTCTCTCACGCAAGAAGTCTCTCTTTGCTGTCTTTTTTGACATCATAAAAGCTTACGATACAGTATGGCACCAACGATTGTTGTTCAAATTGAAGCAATTAGGCATCAGTGGTAATATGTTTCAATACATAAAAAGCTTTCTACTGAACAGATCCTTTCAAACTGATTATAAAGGTGCCAAATCATCCACTCGCAAAGTTGACATGGGAGTGCCACAGGGCTCAGTAATAGCACCACTGCTTTTTAGCATCATGCTGCATGACATATCGACAATTAAAACACATGGAGCCGAACTGACGCTTTGTGCGGATGATATTGCTCTATGCAAAGAGTATCAAAACAAAACCTATAAAACAGAACACAAATTCTCTAAAGAGTGGCAAACAGCTATAGATAACATTGCGAACTATATGCGGGAGAATGGCTTCACTCTCTCTGCCGAGAAAACTGTATTCGTTGTCTTTACAAACCGAAAACTGGAAGATCGAGAAAAGATACAGTTCTCACTAGATAAATCTGTTGTCTCACCCAGTCAGCAGGTGAAATATCTGGGCGTACTTTTCACCTCAAATGGACTATGGACTGCTCACTTAAAGTATCTTTTAAGCAAAGCAAATAAGACCATCAACCTTCTTAAAATACTGGCTGCCCAACCATGGGCAAAGTGCCCAGTTATTCTAACAAACATCACCAGAGCTCTTATAAGATCAAGACTATCATATGGACAGGAGGCCTACTTCTCGTCGGCTCGAAAATGGCTTGATAAGCTACAGTCAGCGGAATGTCGTGCCCTTCGGCTTGCCCTCGGACACCCAAGGCATTCAAAGCAGGCCATTGTATACCACCAAGCAGGATTCCTCCCTCTTGACATGTGGCGGCGTAAGTGCTGCGCAGATTACAATGTTCGAGCCAACACAGTGCAAAACTCAACAAAAGAGGAGCTACAACCGCATTACAATCATGTCCAAAACAAAAAGGCCCACTTTGGCACTACTTTCTCCTCAATGGCTCAATTCAATGCTTCACTCTTTAGTGAAATCAGTGTCGACCCAAATGATGTGGCCCAAAACCCCATATCTCGTGATCCCTCATGGACAATGAAAGAAATGAATTTTGACACAGAATATTGCACAGCTACAAAGGATGATCAGTTATTACTCAGGATACAAGCCCTTGAGCACATTGATACTGTATACAAAGGCCATGTTCATGTTTACACAGACGGGTCAGTGTTGGATGACAAGAAGGCTGGCGCAGCTTTTGTAATCCCCAGCGATGACATGACTGGGAAATTTAAACTGTGCAACAGAAACTCGATCTTCTCAGCTGAGCTCCTTGCCATCTGCATGTCGCTTGTTCATCTCAATCTCAAGAACACTCCTCCTCAAAAGATAGCTATATTCTCTGACTCCAAAGCAGCCATTGAAGCATTGAGATCTAACAAAAGATCAAAAAGACATGATCTTGTCATTGCCATAAAGGAGCCGGCAAATAAAATTATAAAAAAAGGAAGCGAGATTACCTGGTCTGGTGTCCAGCACACGTGAACGTGCCTGGCAACGAGAAAGCGGACAAAGCCGCTAAAGAAGCTGCCCAAGACATGGGCGCCTCCGAGGTAGACCTGCCATTGTCTGCTTCTGAGATCAGTAGCCTTACAGACTCTCTTCTCTGGAGAGAATGGAGGAACAAATATATGCACAAGGCTATAAGCTCTGGCTGGCTCATTCGGGAAGCCCCATCAAAACAGATGAACACCTATAATGCATGCCCACGTGTAATAAAAAGGATTAACCGCCTAAGGGCAGAAGCTGGGAATTACCAATTTCTAGAGCTTAAATGCACCTGTCAATCCGACCTCACCATTGCTCATTTGACTTTGGAGTGTGATTTGAACTCATGCCACTTTCAACCCCTGACTCAGTTTATAAACTCAAATAGAAATATTCTGCCAAATACCTCAAAGGAAAAATTAAGCTATCTTTTAAGTTTTAATAAAGACCTTGGGTGGCAAGGTCCCAAACTTATCGCTGGACTTATGCACACGCACCCACTTGGTCCCTGGATATGAAGAGACATTGCTGCGGCTGACGCCATTGCTTCTCATACAGCTACTATATATTTTTATCAGAACTTTTAAAAATACCATTTTATATCCAAGTATCTCTTAACACCATTTTTAATTAGATGAGCGAGAGTGTGCGGGGGGCGGGAGGGTGGTGAACCACTGTACATAAAGGGAAAGTTTGTGTGCGTGCCTGTGTGTGTTCTTAATCTAAGACAAATGTCGCCAATGTTTTTACAGAGTGACGTTAAATAAACGATTTTATCATCATGTAAAGCCATAACTTGCTCAGTCCTGTTTGAGTGGAGTTCGCCTCCAAAGGTGATTAACACGGTTACATTCGTCGACAAGGATGGGACTCGATATGGTCAGGAATGGCATTATGGCCACTGAATCATTTTCGTGCTGTTCCCATTCCACGAATCTGGGAGGGACCTAAGCTTGGCGGGTCCATTGTTCGGACCCGGTGAAGCCGGCGTATGGCTCTAAGTACTTCTTCCCGGCTACCCGGCGAAGCGGGTATTCATCTAGTACATACATACATACATACATACATACATACATACATACATACATACATACATACATACATACATACATACATACATTCATACGTACGTACATCTATATATATATACGACTTGTGTCTGTGTGTCTGTGTGTCTGTGTGTGTGTCTGTGTGTGTGTCTGTGTGTGAGTTCGCGATGCACGGCCAAAGTTCTCGATGGATCTGCTTCAAATTTGGTGGGCATATTCAGGTAGACCCGGTACAGGACACAACCTGGTCGATATTTCAACACGTGCTCTCAGCGCGCAGCGATGAACCGATTTTGGTTCCACCTCAGCTACCCGGGCCCCCATACCGACACACCAAAGCCGCTACACCACATCACAACGCCAAAGTTCTCGGTGGATCTTTTTCAAATTTGGACACCGTATTCAGCTACACCCCGGACACAATATCATCGATGAGATATTTCAACACGTGCTCTCAGCGCGCAGCGCTGAACTGATTTTGGTTTTTGTGTTCATTTCACCATTATAAGTAACTCTTCCTTATCTTCTCCAGTGTTTGGCGTTTATCTCCCTTCCTTCGTGTGGCTTTCCCGTTTGTAAGTTACTATTTTTAGAATGTCACTGCGCTGTCCACTGCGCTGTCCACAACGCTTCCCTTGCACCCGTAAGTTGTTCTTACTGTCAAAGTGAAAAGGTCGAATCAATTTATAGCCACGCGAAAAATACACTCTCACCTATCTCTATATATTTATAGATACAGATATGCATATATATATACGGCTTCTCTGTGTGTGTGTGTGTGTTTGTGTGTGTGTGTGGGCAAAAACCTGTGTATTGTAGAGTTCTGTTTGTGATGTGGTCTAGCGGCTTTTGTCTGTCTGTATGTTCTGGCATTTGAGAAGCCACAGCAGATAATATAGGGCTAAGAAATAAGCTCTAAAATTCTCAATCCCGTTTGACAGGACTTCGCCTTCAAAGGTGATTGTGGTGAACCGCCACGCTGTCTGTCTCTGTCTCGCGCCGTTCACCCCAAATTCCCGTTTCTGAGTTACTATTTTTAGAATGTCACTGCGCTGTCCAGAACGCTTCCCTTGCACCCGTAAGTTGTTCTTACTGTCAAAGTGAAAAGGTCGAATCAATTTATAGCCACGCGAAAAATACACTCTCACCTATCTCTATATATTTATAGATATAGATATACATATATATATATATACGGCTTCTCTGTGTGTGTGTGTGTTTGTGTGTGTGTGTGGGGGCAAAAACCTGTGGATTGTAGAGTTCTGTTTGTGATGGGGTCTAGCGGCTTTTGTCTGTCTGTATGTTCTGGCATTTGAGAAGCCACAACAGATAATATAGGGCTAAGAAATAAGCTCTAAAATTCTCAATCCCGTTTGACAGGACTTCGCCTGCAAAGGTGATTGTGATGAACCGCCACGCTGTCTGTCTCTGTCTCGCGATTCACCCCGGCGAAGCCGGGTATTCCTCTAGTACATACATGTGTGTGTGTCTGTGCGTGTGTGTGTGCAGAGCGATTCAGACTAAACTACTGGACTCCGATCTTTATGAAATTTTACATGAGAGTTCCTGGGAATGATATCCTCAGAAGTTTTTTTCATTTTTTCAATAAATACCTTTGATGACATCATATCCGGCTTTTTGTAAAAGTTGAGGCGGCACTGTCACACCCTCATTTTTCAATCAAATTGATTGAAATTTTGGCAAAGCAATCTTCGACAAAGGCCGGACTTTGGTATTGCATTTCAGCTTGATGGCTTAAAAACTAATTAATGACTTTGGTCATTAAAAATCGGAAACTTGTAATTAAAATTATTTTTTTATCAAACGATCCAAAAACAATTTCATCTTATTTTTCGTCATTTTCTGATTCCAAAAACGTATACATATGTTATATTTGGATTACAAACAAGCTCTAAACATTTAAAAAAATAAAAATTATGATTAAAATTAATTTTCCGAAATCGATCTAAAAACAATTTCATCTTATTCCCTGTCGATTCCTGATTCCAAAAACTCATACATGTAGATATGATATGTTTGGATTAAAAATACGCTCAGAAAGTTAAAACGAAGAGAGGTACAGAAAAGCGTGCTATGCAACAGAGCGCAACCACTTCCGCGCTAAACAGGGTCGTTAATTTCACCGCCCTTTGTACGAGCGGCGGACTACGGTCATTGTTAAAAAATGCATTGCGTTCAGTTTCATTTTGTGAGTTCCACAGCTTGACTAAATGTAGTAATTTCGCCTTACGCGACTTGATTTTTTCCCACACACTTTGGACACGTGCGAGTACCAGCAATAGAAAATTAACAAAACACATTCCTCCCCCTCTTAGGTGAAATGAAAGCGGACGCTTTCAGCGTGCATTCCCTTGAATTGACTGAATGGTTAATCATGCTTCCGTGATCTTGGGAGTTGTGGTTTTTTTCTGTGACATTCACAAACATACAAATGACAGAGTCCGACTAAAGGCTTACTGGAATTTACTGTTGAGTAATAAGTGTGTCATATCTTAGGACCATGCCAGTGCATGGGGGATATCTTGGATACAGGGCGGACAGGCTTGCAAGCAATATATAACTCTGACTGTTGACCGTCGTTGTAATTTCCCACTTTGTAGTTGTCAAGATATTTTAACATGTGGGCTTTATATTTTATAAGCTTGTACAAGAGCATTGTTAGTAATAACGCGCGCTATTTTTAGTTAAAAAAGGGATCAACTTGGAATGTGCACCCGACATTCCAATTTGTTTTCCCCTTTCTAATAATGGGTGAATTTGTTTTATTATAACTGAATTGCTTACAACCGAAATACCTACATGCCGAAATAACTGAAATAAAAAAAATAAACAAATAGACGAATAGGGAAATGATACATCTTTCTTTCTTTATTTGGTGTTTAACGTCGTTTTCAACCATTCAAGGTTATATCGCGACGGGAAATGATACATAAATAAGTTCATAAATGAATGAGTTAATAAATGCGTTATGGCGAAATTTAGATAACAAATTAGGAACTTTAACATTAATTTCAAATTAACTAACCAAATAACAAGATCAATAGGTAAAGTGTTGTATGGGGGATGTAACAAAATGAGGAACTTGAAAACCACCTTGTAGGTGTCCGACATTTGCTGGTGTCTTGTTTGCAATGATTTCAATTTGGTTCCAACATTTTGTTGTCGTCGTCGTCGCTCTTGCTGTCTTTGTTGTAGTTGTTGTTATTTGGGGGTTAAACGGGAAAAGGGGCAGAAATATGTTGGACTATTGAACGATCGTTTTCACACTAGGTGTCGGACTTCAAGTACAACGCGGGGTAAAAGTACTTAATGGAAATCCATGAGCTATGAGTTTAATAGATAATCGTTATTTCGAGCAATTTCCATGTCTGAACATCCCACGGATATCCGCGTGCCACCCATCATTTCCTTTTACACGACAAAGTCGTGTCGTAACAATTCCCTTCCACCCTCCCCCTACCCCTCCCTATACACTTGATAGTCCTCAACTTCGACCTACGGCGATAGGGGGATAATTGAGACAGCACTCTAAGTAGCTTTCCAGGTTACTGAAAGACTTTGATTTTGATCACAAGTTTTGGAAACTGTGAGCCCTTTTATCATCAGGGAGACAGACGGACACCGCTCCTGTGTACAACGTGGGATTTAGAGCGGATCAAAGTTGAATCAAACTTGCCACATTCATTTCTTGCCTCATGATTAGCATGCATCGTTCACTGCTTATTGTTGTTGTTGTTTAGAAATCAGTGCGCGCGCGCGCAAGTTTGTATGAATGTGTTCGTGCGTGAGTGTGTGAGTGTGAGTGTGAGTGTGTGTGTGTGTGTGTGTGTGTGTGGAGTGCCAGTGTGTTTGTTTGAGTTCGTGCCTGTGTGTGTGTTTGTTTGTGTGTGTGTGTGTGTGTGTGTGTGTGTGTGTGTGTGTGTGTGTGTGAGTGTGTGTTATAGTGTCAGTTATTCTTTCTTTTGTCCCGAATCCTTGCTTTCCAGAAACCTGTGATGTCATTCTTCCTTGAAAATTTCTTCCAAAACTTGGTTGTCCAACTTTTGTCCGAGAGATGAGGTCGGAACGGTGGTATGAGAAGAATTCAGAACTTGACACCTTGATGTCATCTGACTGATTGGCTAATTACACACTTGACTGTCTTTTGTCGACCTGGATCATACAATTGCCGACCATGTTGATTTACACACTCCCTTATGAACGTGAGTCTACTTGAGACATCAGCGTAGCCAACACACACCAAACCCAAAGTCGGACCGTAACAAGTTTTCATTATTTTATGCCTGTCACCCCACCCTTTTACCCCCCCCCCCCTTCCGCCCCCACCGCTTACCCCTTCTCAGTTCACAGTTAATTGTCTGCAGCCTCAACCCCCCCCCCCCCCCCCCCGGTGGGTAATAAATCACTCGACCATCGTCGCCTGATTCTGATGACCGCTCTAAATAATTTGTCAGATAGCAGTGTGCAAAAGACACCGTTGAGTGTACATGTATTACCTTTCCTATATGCTTAGGACACGTGCCTTTTCAAGTCATTGTCAATTACAAAATGTAGGTCTTACAACACAGCCACTGATTTTCAGGTGACGGTATCAATGCCGGGTCCCTGCTCTGCGAAAAAAAAAGTGTTTGCATTAATCGGAAGAAACATACTGCATAAGCGTAATTTATGCAGAGGTATGATGTTCTTAAGTTGTGAGATTTTTTAATGATCAGTGCTTACTAAATTCATTGATTAGATTGATTTTATATAATGAAGTTAGAATTCTGCTGCTCTGATTAATGAAATATTCAAAAATGCTATCATGCTATTTTGGCACCGTCATGGCTTTGTAGACTTATAATATATCTGCGTAATTGATTTCAACTCTTAGAAATCAAAAGTATAAAAAAAATTGTATTGTGTCTCCTCTTGTCGTTAAATAATCACAACAACTGTAAAACAAATTTGCTTTGATAAAGCTCCCGTTTTTCTCTCAGAATTTTGCTCATTTTTGTTTTGTTTACATGCCCCAGACACAAAAACTACAAAACGATTCATAAAAGTTCCGTTCCATGCATTCCGTCTCCTCTCAATTTAAGATCCCCCTCCCCCCCCCCCCCCCATAGACCCTCCCCCCAAAGTTTTCCGCTAGCCTCTTCGACTTTTCCCAACGAAGCGTACAGGAGCGGTTTGCGAATTTGCGATTCCTAAACGCCCCACTGAACGACTGACGTCACATGTCGCTTCGGTCTTTTCCGGAGGAACACCGCGTGTGCATAATACACTCTTCGATCGCGTAGCACTGCCATTGCGTATTTTCGCAAAGAAAACCGTGCCACTGTTTCATTCATCTTGGTGTGTTAAATCTGAAAGCAATATAAGTGAACGAACAATTGAAAACATATCACGTTACTAAACTGTAGCTCAGTGTTTCAGTGTGACGTGGAAGTGTTCAAATATCTGCTGTAGCCTATCAGGCAAGCGGATTTTTTGTTTCACCTGAACGACTGCGAGAGGCGAGCGCAAACCGTTGTGTTGTTCAGAAATGGTGTTCCCTTTAATATTTTAGTGGACATTTAACTTCAAATGCAACCTTTCTTAGCCGTAGAGTTGGTAACAGAACCTTCATGCGCGAGAAACGCCACATACGACGGAGTAACCCTGAAATGCCTTCACTTTTGTAGCCCTGTCTGTCAGTTGCTGTCGTAGCCTAGTGGTTTGTGCTCCAGCTTGAAGGTCAGCTGACTCGGGTTCGACTCCTTTCCTGGTTACAGTTTTTTTCTTGTTTGCTTTATTTTTGTCATCTATTTTGTGTCTCCACCCTTCAATCATGTCAACCCTGATGCATTCCGTTTATGTTTTTTTGTGAAATGAAAATTTTACGCCCTCACGGCAAAGCCATTAGGGGCATGTGACACGTGAAAACCCGGCTTTGTATGAAAATAAAAAATAAAAATGCGGGGGAGGGGGGGGGGATGTAGACAGCTGGCTGCCGGCTGCTAGAGGAGACCTGAAATGGGCTTGGAACCTGGTTGGGTCGTCTTGGGTCAGTGCTGAAATGGTTACTTTTTTGGCTGTTGGCCGAACGGACACCCGGGCTTCATATTTTTGCATGCATGTATTCGTGTTTCCAAGGCCTGAGGCTTTCGCTGTGACCCTGGGATCTTTATCGTGCGCATGCGTGCACACGGGGGTGTTCGGACACCGAGGAGAGTCTGCACAAAGTTGACTCTGGGACACACATCCCGCGCCGAACTTGGGGGTTGAACCCACGCGGATAGTAACAACCGGTTTTAAAGCCAGCGCCTCTACCGACTGGGCAAACTCCCCCCCCCCCCCCCCCAATTTGTTGGGGTCAAGAAGTTCCATGGAGGGCGGGGGGTATGGAGTAACACATAGTGTTTTGCTCAGAACATTCCCACCCATGCAGAGCCGCGCTATGGGTACGCATTACCGTGAAGCTGGCAGTCAGTGCTACCAAATGTCATCTGTGTCTACCACTCGGTGGTGACTTAATGTGGGGCTATGTAAGCAGATGCCAGCGCAAGCAATCTGATGCAGAGTCAGGAGGCGGTTTGGAGCTGTTATGTTTTTTTATTTTTTTATTTTCTTATAAACCATTTCCCCCAAAGCGGTTTAGCACGGTGGTATGTTATGATGAAAACGCGATTACACAAAGCTCACATGTGCACGGTCTGCAAACTAAACGGCGTGTGGCAAAGCCCGACCGAGGAAATTGCACTGGTTTTATTTTTAGATCAGTGGGAAATTTTCAAGAACAGACGCTTGCATTACGCGGACTACTACTTTTGGAGTGCCGCGGTGGTGAAGCCACAGAAATCGGTCATTGGCCGTGGCGCCGAGCAGTGCGGATCTTTTCTTTTGTTGGGAATTCCCGAACCGTCTCGGTGCAGCGCACTGATCTAAGGCCAAAAAAAATAGGTCTGTTTACGGTAACATAGGCCAAAAAAATAGGGTCGGGATTTTTTTTATTTTTATATTTTTTTCTCTCCAAAAAACCATATTTTTACGTTATTTTGCCAAAAAAAACCGAGATTTTTATTTTTTTTTCCCAAATGCCAAAAAAAAGTCTAGGGTCGCGCGAAAAAACTAGGGTCGGTCGGGTTACCGTAAACAGACTTTTTTTTTTTTTTTGCCTAAACTGAATAGTGGATTATTTTTAGATCAGTGCATGCTACAGGAGTACGGGAGACAACTCCAACTGACTAAATTTGTCGTCTGCTTTTGTTTTCGATACGAGACGAAGCACTGACTTATGCCGCTGAAAAAAACTGAAATCAGCATTAGATTAAACCGATCAACTTTTATCCAAATCATGCAGTTTGTAATCAAAGTAAGAGCTCTGAAGTTGTTCATGTTGATTTCTTTTTTGTGGTTTCTTTGAAAGTGAAACTAAACAAATACAACATTATACGCACACTGTGTTGAAGTATTTACTATATTATGTGTGTGTTCTACAGCGCCCGCGCGTGTGTGTGTGTGTGTGTGTGTGTGTGTGTGTGTGTTCGTGTGGGCGCATGACTTTGGGGTTCACATGGTTTGTTTGTTTGTTTGTTTGTTTCAGACCCACACCCATATACACACATTTCACATTTAAACCATTTGTCGGCCCCCTGTCGATATTTATCGACTAAGTTCCTTTGTGTTGCATTGTTGTGCAAGATGACTGAGTGTGTGCAAGAAACCACTTTGACCATTCACCTAAAAATTACATGAAGGAACGTCTGGGAACCTGCTGATTTGAATCAGCAAATTTTCTTTATCATTATGTCTACTTACATCGGAGTACAACATTCGGATTAAGCAAAGCAAAGCCCACGACCAGCTGAGTGTCTCGCGACTGGGGTGGGCTGTGATTGACCGTTGACCTCACCCCGGCATTGAAACAACAGAAGTGGAGGGGGTTATGACAAAGCAACTCTCCCGCTGAGAGGGACAGTTAGACACCGACACTTGGTACCTTTTTGTATCAGTGAACGAGCGCGGGCAGCCTCTACTGGAAGCGCTCTGGAGATAATGATAGGGTTTACTCTGTCGAGTCTTCATATCGAACCATTATTCTTGCGTGCTCCGCCGCTGGTGTTATGCAATATGTCTAGGTTTCACAAGAATTCCTTGTTTTGGTCACCGACACACTGAACATTTCTGTACGCGAAGAACTGTCACCATTGCATTTATTTTGCTCTTTTTCTCATTTTGTTCATGTTGTTTGAACACCGTGTTAACTATTTACAGGAACTTCGTAACTTGTTACTAAAACTAAAAGTTCCGCAGCAGAATCGTCACTGCATATGACATTGTGTTATTTCTTGCAATGTTTTTAATTGTTACTCGTTCTTCTCACTCTCTTCGTGTTGTTTTTACACTTTGCAAATAGTTGTGTTTGTGTGTGCTGTAAGTTCCTCACAAAACACATTTTCCGCCACTCTGCATTTGA
>NC_090257.1:28312949-28315449 GCF_037325665.1 Littorina saxatilis
TACCATCTTGTTTGGTGTTTGTCGTCCCACACACAAAAACTTCTTGCATGCAAACAAATGGGCTTTCTCAAGAGCTTCAAACCTTTGGAATCCCCACAGCTCAGATCCATACATTAAGATCGGGAGGACCTGTGCGTCATATATTTAAAAAAATACGCTTCTAGGTATGTTGCCTAGCCTCCACAAACATCTTAGGATTTGGCCAGTCCTTATCTTTGCCTTTGAGGCCAGATCGCTGACCATTAGCGTCAATGACAATTTTGTGGTGAAATTTAGCCCCAAGTACTTGTAACTGTTCACCACCTCTATGTCCTCGTTTCCGTACTTCCAGGCTTCATTTGCTGCCAAAAATCCTCCTTTTCTAAAAACGATTACCTTTGTCTTATCCAGGTTGACCGTCATGGAAAACTTATCCGTAAACTAACACATCAATCTGTTTTTGTAACCCGGCTGCGCTATAGGATATCAAGAGTACATCGTCGGGAGAGAGAGAGAGATAGAGAGAGACAGAGAGGGAGACAGAGGGGAGTGAGGGAGACAGAGGGGAGAGAGGGAGACAGAGAGAGTCAGAAAGAGACAGAGAGAGACAACGTCGAAACTTTGTCAATCATTTCGGCTTTTTCACCTGCATTTTTAGTTTCGTAATATTCTATTCAATTAATGTTCGGTCAAACATAGAGGTTCACTAATTGTGTAAGACGAAAAGAGTATAACATAAATGCATATTGTTTCAAGGAATTTGCTGAGTTAAATGGATTTGCGAGTGCGAAACTTTCCCTCCCAAAAAAAGACCCGTTACTAACCGACAGTGTTCTCCGGTGATGGCCACGGTCGACTTTGTGTATCCCAAATTTGGTTTTCAACTTTGATGAACTTTTTCAGGACTAAAACATCCATCGTAATCAACTCGAAGGTAAGTTGTTTTCAGTTGTTCCACATGAAACGTTATCACTTATTGTACTCCATGTACACATGCACAGATTACTTGATTGTCGAGACCATGATTGGAAACGGACCGGCCAAAGATGGCGGGTCTTTCCAATAGTCACAATGTCAGCCCTAACTCAGTTCAAGGGATACACATTCTTTTAGCCTCAACTTTCGAGTCAGTATAGCGAAACAATGTGTCGCAAGCATGCAGTGGAACACAAAGGAAAAACACGTTTCACATAGACGGACGCAACCTTTAGAAAGCTGTTTAATCAGACTAGCTCAGTGCATGAGACTGAAAGCGGGGGTGGCCATTGATATCTCAAGTACTTAATTGGACATTTTACTATTTTTTTCCGATAAAAACCCCGTGAGGGTACATGGAAAATTAAAAAACACAATAAAAACACATTTCATTCAACACCAAATAAAAGGAACTAAAACAAAAAGAAATCAGACTATGCACCTTGACACCACCAAGATCTGTGATCATGGTGAGTCGATTTTGCTGCACCACAGACTTGCAGCCAATAATCCACTTGCGTGGGTTGAGGGGCCTTACCACGAGGACCTCTCCCACCAGGTGGCCCACAGTTGTCGCGAGTCGGAACCCAAGACCCTTAAGGGTAGCCATGGTGGACTGGCAGAGATCGGTCATGATGACTGGATGCTGTAAAAAGGTCCTATAGAGTAAAATAAAACATTAAAACGTTCATAATAAACAATAGTAAACAAGAATTAAGAAGAAAAATATAGACCGCCCATAGCTCCACATACAATTAAAGTCTGCTGAGCCTAAGTCGGGGATAAAACATTAAAACGTTCATAATAAACAATAGTAAACAAGAATTTATTAAAACAAATTTTAAAAAAAATTAAAAAAATAGACAGCCCATGCCGGGAATCGAACCCGGATCCCTTTGGCCATAGTCGGAAACGCTTTCCTCCAAGCCAACAAATCTGACATTCGCCAGTGAACTCAAATGCCTATACTCCTCGCGCAGTGGTACACGCACGCAAGTAAACAAGAATTAAAAAAAAAATTTAAAAAAAAATAGACCGCCCATGCCGGGAATCGAACCCGGGTCACTTGGATTTAAAAAAAAAATATTTATTTATTTTACACAATTAAAAAAAATATTAGAGTGAAATAAAACATTAAAACGTTCATAATAAACAATAGTAAACAAGAATTTAAAAGAAAAATTAAAAAATATAGACCGCCCATGCCGGGAATCGATCCCGGATCACTTTGGCCATAGGCGGACGTGATTCGCATTTAGGTCCCAGGTAACATTATGAAGTTTTAATACGATCAATCGGACCTATTATCAAGTTAGTGTATCAACTTTTAAACGAACTGCGCCCAGTAGTTTCCCAGCAATAAGCTGTTAAGTCGAGACGAACAGACAGACAGACAGACAGACAGACAGACAGACAGACAGACACACAATTAAAGTCTGCAGGACCCTAGTACTGCGTACTCAGGGATAAAAAGTAAAAGTTGTAACAAAACCGCGGTGATCACTCATATCGACAGAAAATATCATGAATAATTTCTTATTGACAA
>NC_090257.1:28325449-28362949 GCF_037325665.1 Littorina saxatilis
TGTTTTTTGTGGTTAGGCCTATCTTTTATCGCGAGTTCCGACAGTAGCGGCTCGGTTACTGCGGACCAGCATAACTGAGTTCACACAGAACTATTCTCAGCTGCACTCAACATGGAAAAAAAACCCGTGTTAATTGTTTCAAGACAACCACATTTTGTAACACTACTTTGAAACTTCTGCTTCTTGTCATCATTATAATCATTGCAAGGGCTCCAGGAACTGAGAAATGTTAAACAAAATACACTTAAAACCACGTAAATGTTACAGGAAGGCGCCTATGGTGCCACAGACTTCCTACGGCAAGGCATTGTAGTATTCTACATTTATGGCATATTAATGTTGTAACGTCTACTATCATGCTTATTCGTGCTATTTTGTAATTGTTTGGGCCAAGCGAGAAAAGCTTTTGCTTGAGTTAGCTCTGAATGTTTTTGCTTATTATTGATTCATGATTCATGATACTTAATTTGAATAAAATCTTGTTTAAATCAACATGATTGTTTACGTTTTGTTACGTCATTGCAAAAGAAATTTGCGTTCAAGAAGTCTGGCATTACGAAAATTACTTTTTGACTATGCTCTGCCACGCTCAATATCGTATTTTCCGACAAAAAACCCAACCTTTTTATTAACCGAATTGAAACAGAGCCTCATTGACGCATGATGAATTTGATTAAATTAATTTATTCACAGGGAAGACATTTGACGTCATTGAGGCTATGAAAGTGAAAGACTAACATGTTTTGAGCAAGAAAAGTGAGGTTTACATGTCAAAGTACAACTGGCACCATATTTAAATGTTCACAAAAATGTAGTTCTTCACTTGAATCATTTACCTTTTCTCTCACGGAAATAGCACAAACGCAGTAATCTTCAGCCCAAAGTTGGACTATCCACTCTTTAAGGAAGGTACGATATTATATTTTCTTGTTTCGTGACTCTGTCGCTTTAAAGAGCATGACGCTCTAACTTGCTTCCGCTGTTCCTCGGAAATTCCTAAAGTCTGTGTACTGACTCGTTTCACCTTCACCAGTGTCCTTACCCCCTCCGAACCCACCTCCCCCTCCCCCCTCCCCCCCCCCTCCCCCCTCCCATCCCCACACTCTGTTTGTGCCCCGCATTTTACATTCCATTCTGACATTGACACCTTCAGGTGAACGCGTCTTTTTGCCGGAAAACAAGCACGAACCAGAAAAAAGTGGGTGGAGTCCCATTTTTTTCTCTCTCAAATACACTGACCAATGACGTGAATCCTTTCTTGGCTTTCGAGCAGGAAACCCTATTCCATGCATATATTACGCTTCGTCTGATTGGATGATCTGCTGCTTGTATATGCAGATGTCATCATGTCAATCTTGCAAGAAGGCTTAAGCCCAGAACGAACCTTTGGCCGAGTCTCACTTGGAAACGGTCGTGGTCTTGGACACATATCATTGGGTCGTGTTGAACTCAAGGTCTTAATTACGTCAGTATTAGCCAATGCAGTGCACATGGGGATGATATAGATGTTATCTCACGTCATTTTCAGCCAATGAAAAACCTGGAAATGAAGATTAAAAACCAGAGTGAGTCCAAAGGTCGCTTCCACAACATGACGGTTTTGGGCGTCGATTCAACATTGGTGTGTGATTCTCCCGAGAAAATACTTAGTGAAGGGACAACAGGTAAGCTGTTCATAATTCTTTTATTTTGGGTACAAGTTTTGCTTTTTCATACCTTAGTAGGTCCAAAATAATGTGCCCATAATGTTGTGACCAGATTTTCATGAAATGTTTAAGTAAATTTCAAAAGAGAACTTGAAATTTGTGAGAAGATCAGTTTGGTTGACATTGATCAATGTACTAACGGGTCTGGAGTTCAAAATGGCCGACGCTTACTTTTTGGTTTGCGGCATGGACACCGTTGTCCTATATAAATGACTTTGAAATGGGTCATAATTATGTGCAATTCAGAAAACTGCTGCATTCTTTGCAGCCAAATCATGAAATGCTGAGTGTTTCTAACACCAGAGAATAATGTCAGTTTGGCTTCTCACTTTCATTTCAAACACCATTGATATTTCTGAATTAACCATGAAGAGTTTGCATACCAACAGACTTGGTTCATTTGCCAAATGTTCTGATTTCTTTCTATTTAGTTTGTGGTTATTGCATAAAAACTGAACTAATTTCCCGGGAAAATCTAAATTTTATATAACAATTCACAACTTGACAATGATACAAGGCTCGCTTGTGTTTATTTGAGACGGTGCCAATAAGATTGAGGGTAACTGGGGCATGTTGGACTTTATTCCTGAAAAATATACGAAGAAAATCAGGTTGGGTCTTGCTGACTAGTTTGACCACCAGTCTGATGTTAAATACTCCATGGTACTTTGAATTTGGCTACCACACGCTAATAGCTTGTCTGTACAATATATGCTCCTTTTACAAAAACGCCGTATGCGGGCCGCCGATCTGGTCGCAAAGTAGGTGTCAGCCATCTTGTAATTCTGACTCTCAGTGCATTGATCAGTGTCATCTAAATGGATATCTTTAAATGTGTCACGCTTTCCTTTTTTGCCTTTAGTAACTCAAGCGTGAGAGAGAGTGTATATATGTTACAGTTAATCTGTGAAACCAGGGAATACGTGTATTAACTAGGTAATACACGAATTAACTGACGGAAAAACCCAATTAATTCATGTATTACCTGTATTATCATGTATCGCTCTAAATTTACGTCTTCTGATATAAACACTTGGCACAACCTTGTACAGTCTGTGAAGATTACTAAAAAGCAGCGTTTAAAATTAAAAAATTATCATTAAAAGTGGCATTTTAAGGTTATCCTGGTGTGTGATGACATTATTTGAAAACCCAAACCGAACATACCACCTATTCGGTCGATTAGACGGTGGTGTTTGTTTGTTTGGTAGTTTTTTGGTTTTGTTTTTTGTAGTTGTTGTTGTTGTTGTTGTTGTTGTTGTTGTTGTTGTTGTTGTTGTTGATGTTGATGTTGTTGTTGCTGTTGTTGTTGTTGTTGTTGTTGTTGATGTTGTTTGCTGGGTGGGTGTTTTTGTGGGGTTTTTTTTTTTGGGGGGGGGGCGACAAGGAAGCTTTAAGTTTCGCAACATATTCACGGTTTTTGAAAACTGTTAACTCCTTCGAACAATGTACTTAAAATAAGCGTAATTACAGTCTTTTGATAAAGCAAGCTACCAAAATGTTTCAGAACAAACAATGGGGGCCTTCGCAACTTCGCTAGATACAGACATCGACGAATCAGGTTTGTTCAAAATCAAATGTTGCCACAAATAAAATAGATGCGACTTGAACTGCAAGTCGCATCTATTTTATTTCTAGTTTGCTTCTTCTCAATCTTTAATCTGCCTTGATATTAAATATACTTTTTTTTCTCGTGCTAACTATTTTGTTAGTTATCGTAGGGGAAAGGCCCTAATTACTGGACGGGCGCCTAATAACGGACACGCGATATCTCAGAAATGGTAGGTCACAACAACAAAAATTTTGCGCGAAACGATTCAGTGATATCCCCTTACACTTCGCACCAAAATAACATGGCAACTGAACGCACGCATTCTGCACGGTGAGTGGTTTTCTGTTTTTCGCACTCTCACTGTAATTTTAGACATTTGTAAACTAAGTGCAGCAAGAAGTTACGACTTTCTAAGATGAATTGATTGGTTGAAGTAGATAGTACATACACTCTATGCAATTTCTCTTTTAGAGATTAATAAAGTTATTGTATTGTATTGTATTGTATTGTACTCTATTAGTAAATACCATGCAATACGACGTATTAAATGAACGCATTTTTCAACAGCTGCATTGTAACTCCAACTAGTGGGGTTTTCCAAATACCGTCCACCACGTGCGCCCAAATAACGGACTATGTAATATGTGTAAAAAATATAGGTCCCTGGTAATATGTAATAAATGTGTGTGTGTGTGTGTGTGTGTGTGTACGTGTGTGTGTGTGTATGTGTGTGCATGCGTGTGTGTGGTTGTGTGTGTGTGTCTGTGTGTGAGTGTGTGTGTGTGTGTATGTAGTTGAACGTGCGGTTAATTTGCTTGACTAAAAATAACGCATAACCCTCTCTCGAGAAAAATATACATATCTTCATAAAAACTTGCATTTTGACTGACAAAAGTTGCAAAAACCAACATAATAATTAAATATAAAAATACATGAACGTTCACGAAAGAGAAAACGGTTGCAATTGTTAATTAAAACATGGTTTCAGCAACTTTTGTTACTCTATTAAGCAGCGAATTTCGTGTCCGGATTTTGGTGACCCCCTGTCCGGATTTAGGCAGTAGGTTTCCCAAAACCGGACAATTTGCCGAAAAATTCAAACCTTAATAACTTTTAAAGTATAACAGATTGTTTCAATTTTTTCAACATGAAGATAAAGGTAGGTTAGATCTACAATAATCCGTTTTCCAAATTGCGCTATGTTATATACTTTGTGAGAAAAATGGGTTTAACCTTAAGTGTCCGTTAATTGGGGCCTTTCCCCTAGATCCTTCCAAGCAGCGCTGTCTCGGCCGAAGAGTTTCGGCCAGACTTTTGACTGGTTTCGGGGAACAAATAAACCCAGTCTGTTTTGTTTCATTCCTTTAAGCCGACAGATTGACTAATGTTTTGAAATCGCTTTAGGCAAATTGTTTTTCCTACCGATGACTTGAATTTGACTTTTGTAGCTTTATGTTTTTCTGTCTCCATTAATTCGACATTTGCGTGAATAACAAGATGTATTGGTATCTAAATTCGTAGGTTCAATCGGTCGTCTTTGTACACAGGTTCGACTGTACAGTTAAGACCAACAGAAATTTGGTTTAGGGTAACGTCATGTCTTGTCTTGTTCGGTTATGTCTTGTCTTATGTATTTTTCATCTTTTTAAAACCAATTTTTCTAGATTATCTTATATAACTATAAGTGGTCGTTGTCAATGAATTTTTTTTTAATGCTTGTATGTTATTTCTTACGAGGAAACTTTTTATATGTAAAATGTTGAATTTTAATGTCTGATGTAAAGCGCCATATGAGACTGCCATTTGGCGGTGAACAGCGCTATTATTATTATTATTAACGTGACCACAAAAAATAGGGTCGTTAGTTAGTTTTTTTTGGTTTTTTTTATATTTAGTTGACCTCATAATAATATGAAAACATCAGAAACACCATTCTGTCTTAAGCTCAAAGGAAGTTACTTCCCTTAGTCTCGGTATGGTTCGCAAAATGTGCCAAAAGTTGTTATTTTGTGTGGATTTATTTTTTGAGAAATGAAAAAAAAGTGTTAGGGTAGGCGGGAAAAAATAGGGTCGGTCGGGTTACCCTAATCCAACACATTTTGTTTGGGTCTAAAACATTTCAGTGAACTGTGGAGTACAGTCACAAGGGGGCAATTTAGTGCTGATGTATGGCTTGCCAGGTGGAGCAGGAAACCCCAACTTTGGCTGGAGGAGTACTCGAGGGTAAGGTTCATTCCCACTTTCTCTTTAACTAAGCATTTACTTTATTTTTGCTTATACCTATTACCCTCGTAACAATGCATCTTGTCATGTCTTGTCTTGTTCGGTCATGTCTTGTCTTGTTCGGTCATGTCTTGTCTTGTTTGGTCATGTCTTGTCTTGTTCGGTCATGTCTTGTCTTGTTTGGTCATGTCTTGTCTTGTTCGGTCATGTCTTGTCTTGTTCGGTCATGTCTTGTCTTGTTCGGTCATGTCTTGTTCGGTCATGTCTTGTCTTGTTCGGTCATGTCTTGTCTTGTTCGGGCATGTCTTGTCTTGTTCGGTCATGTCTTGTCTTGTTTGGTCATGTCTTGTCTTGTTCGGACATGTCTTGTCTTGTTCGGAATGACTGTGTGCCTCTGTTTTAATCAATCCCCCCACGTATTTCTCTCTGTCTGTCTCTGTCTGTCTTTCTCTAACTCTCGATCTCTCTCTAACGTAATGAGTTAATTGTTACCTTTGGAGTTTTCCCAAACGGACGTGGGCTGGTTGTAAAAAAAAAGCAAATGCTTACATTATTACCCTCTTATCTTTGTCTTATCTTCTCTCTCGCTCTCTCTCCCTCTCTATCTCTCTCTCTCTCTTTCTCTCTCTCTCTCTCTCTTTCTATCTCTCTCTCGCTCTCTCTCTCTCTTTCTTTCTATCTCTCTCTCTCTCTCTGTCTCTCTCTCTCTGTCTCTGTCTCTCACTCTCGAGATTTAACTTTCTCACTTTCTCTCTGTCTCTGTCTCTCTGTCTGTCTCTCTGTCTCTCTGTCTGTCTCTCTGTCTGTCTGTCTGTCTCTCTCTCTCTCTCTCTCTCTCTCTCTCTCTCTCTCTCTCTCTCTCTCTCTCTCTCTCTCTCTCTCTCTCCCATAATATCCTGACAATAACGCAAAGAATGAATGACATAATTATATCCGCATTGCGCATCAGCCCGGAAGACTGATATTATCTCTCTCTATATATAGGCTATATATTCTATTATCGCACTTTTTCTTAAACATAACCATGCAATTGAAGAAAACCCTGTACTTACGCCTTCCTACCTCACGTCCGAGTGTTATTTCTTTCTCCCCAAAGTGGCTACCAAGCCCGCTTCCGAGCGACACGGAATGGACGTATCTGTGGTCACGACTCTGGCATCATTCCACGACACGTGCACAGTTGTCTGGGCTCGGTGAGTGGCTCTCATATCATTTTGTAAAGCGCTGTTCACATGGCAAACTTACAGCCAATTTTTCACCTAAATTTTCAAGTGATTTTTTCAGAAACAAGTCAGTTGAAAATCGCTGCCAATGTGCAGCACTAACGTTTAGAAAAGTTTGTAGCTATGATTTAAAAAAGGTATTTTCAAACACAAACCGAAACTTCACATTTGTATACGTCGAACAGATCAACGCACTCACACATAATGGACTTAATAGGTTAATTTCTTTGGGTAACGTCCATTATTTATTACTGATTCAAACATTATTGGTCACTCGTGTTCCTAACCGAGTCGAATGAAATCCCCCCATCCTCCTCCCACTTTTTTTTTTACATTTTTTTTAATTTTTTTTAATTTTTTTTAAAGTAAACCGAATGTTTGAGAAGTGTTCTTCGTTATTCAAACATCTTGAATGATTGACACAAAGACTGCAGAGTGCACAGTGTACTCTACAATCTCTGAGTGACATTACACTGTCCGCCTGTTTGTGTTTTGCCAGGCCTCGCATGGGGAGAGTGGGAGGTCCTACAGAGTGACCATGAGATCCGGTGGTCAAGATCTCAGCAGCTATTTCTGAATCCTTGCTGCTGCTACTGCTCAGGCTTTGACACTGGATCAGATGTCAAGACGCAGAGACCATGAGACTTTTAAAATTCATTTGGTAGTGCCGTATATAGGCCAATTATGATGTGGATGGTTGCCTTCATTTCATAAATAAAAAGATCATGAAAAGTACCCTTTGGATGAAATAGTTCATTTGTGATGCAATGTAACTTGCATCTTCAAAGGGCCAGTTTTGACATGTTTTGTTGAAATACAAATGGTCTTCTGTCTGTCTGTCTGTCTCTCTCTGTCTCTGTCTCTGTCTCTCTTTCTCTCTTTTCTCTCTCTCTCTCTCTCTCTCTTTCTCTCTCTCTCTCTCTCTCTCTCTCTCTCTTTCTCTCTCTCTCTCTTTGCAAGTCGCTGTCTGTGTGTCCGTCTGTGTATCTGTGTGTCTCTCTGCCTGTCTGTCTGTCTCTTTTTCTCTCTGTGTCTCTGTATCTCTCTGTCTGTCTGTTTGTCTCTCTGTCTCAATTTGTCTGTTTGTTTGTCTGTCTGTCTGTCTGTATGTCTGTCTGTTTGGCTGTCTCTGTCTCTGTCTCTGTCTCTGTCTCTGTCTCTGTCTCTGTCTCTCTCTCTCTGTCTCTCTCTCTCTCTGTCTCTGTGTCTCTCTCTCTGTCTCTCTCTCTGTCTCTGTCTCTGTCTCTCTCTCTGTCTCTCTCTCTCTGTCTCTCTCTCTGTCTCTCTCTCTCTCTCTCTCTCTCCCTCAATTCCTCCTTCCCCCTCTCTCTCTCTTGCTTTTGCATTTTTTTGCTCTTTTTTGTGCGAGAATGAGTGCGTGAGTACTGACAATGATGACATAACATAAAACTTTGCAAATGTGAAACTTTAGTACTGTTGACACTATCAGACAACAGAATTGTCTCTCTGTGAAACAATCTAAGAACAAACAATAACAGATTGTACACTGATCAGAATGCACTCTGATAATATCGTACTATGAAGGTGTGTACCATTTTCTGAAGCATACATCATTTTTCGTTGTCTTGCATGCCTTTTCACAGACAGTAAACCCTAGCTCAGGCCAGTACATTAATTGTTTGAGGGCTTTTTCACATTAATCGTTTTGTTGAACACTATAACAGCAGTCCGGTTTGCCCCAAAACCTTACAATTCACAATGTGTAGGTGTGAAAATGTTCCTTGAATTTCAACGCAAGGGATATCATGTCTCACGTATGTCGTAAAATGCACTAAAACCTTAGATGTTTGATGTGTGGGTAGCATAAGAAAGGAATACAAGATGCGGTTAAGATACGTTTCTACCTGGGGAGAGGGTGTGATGTTGCCAATAAATGTTATCGGAGTTACCATCAGACACTGTAAAAGGAACACACTCAAGGAACACTTAAAGAGGCAGTTAGCTTTAAACCAGCATTGAACTGAAAGCGAAGCAGGTGGTGAACTTTTTACTTGGTTTGTTCCAATTTCGAATTTTGATCGTCGTACATGAACGCATCGCATCCTCTGATGTTTCTTTGTATTGTTTTTGTGTTTGTTTTATCCTAAAATGTGAGAAAAGCAATTGTTTCAGTAAACATTGTTTGAATATAAAACCTAAGTAACATCTGAAACTAAACAAAAGGCATTTATGTCAGTTTTTCTTTTTTATTTGTGTTTACTAGTTTACCTACCTTCACGCAGCTAGTAGACTGGTGTGCAAATTTGAATGGTCCCAAAAACCACAGTTCTGTGGTATGTTTTACGACTGAGGCTGTGCTTTTGAGACGAATATGATAGCCGTATACTTCAACAGTGCTAAACAAAACTTTTCAATTCTTCATTTTGCTATTCAATCGAACAAAACATGCCATTTTCACTTCAATAACGGCTACGCAAGTGTTAGCTCTGGGGGGTTAAATTTCAAGAAAAGAGAATATTGTGGTCTGGAAAAGCTCCCCGCTCAGCAAAATTCACAAGTTGCAACGCTTGAGCGATAAAGGAAAATTCTCCACTTTTCGCGAAAGCACAGCACAGCCATTCCCGTATAAACGATACCGCCCGCCATCTTAGGTCTGGTCAGGCTTTAACATGGCGTCAGGTCATCTTTCCACTGGGACATATTCTAACAATCAACAGGCTGTCTGGTTTCTGTGCAGAATTTGATTGTTTTTGTAAATGGGGTTAAGAACTTAATAATTAAGTTCTTAAACCCATTTACAAAAACAATCAAATTTTGAGACAAATTATTTGTCTCAAAATTACAACTCAGGACGCAGTCAGAATGTTGATTGTTGATATGTGTCCAAGGGGGGGGGGGGGGGGCTTTATCCCATGCAATAAGCCAGGCAGGTGTGAGATCATGAGCAGAACTTTATACACGAGAAGGACCATTTTTGTTTGTTTATTTGGTGTTTAACGTCGTTTTCAACCACGAAGGTTATATCGCGACAGGGGAAGGGGGGATCGAGATGAGATAGAGCTAGAGCCACTTGTCAATTGTTTCTTGTTCACAAAAGCACTAATCAAAAATTTGCTCCAGGGGCTTGCAACGTAGTACAATATATTACCTTTCTGGGATAATGCAAGTTTCCAGTACAAAGGACTTAACATTTCTTACATACTGCTTGACTAAAATCTTTACAAAAATTGATTAAGAAACACTTAACAAGGGTAAAAGGAGAAACAGAATCCGTTAGTCGCCTCTTACGACATGCTGGTGAGCATCGGGTAAATTCTTTCTCGTTCCAACCAATATGGGACTCCCCCTAACCCGCGGGGGGTGAAGGACAATATCAGCACCATATTAAAGAAGATTTGAAATAGTCATGCTTTAATAGAGAGTTTTTGTTTTTGGTTTTAACTTGATTAGTACGCAAGAACAGAGACTCCGACTTTGGACAGCGCCATAACGGACAAGTGGTGATTTGGACCATTATTTCCTCAAATTTCAATGCAATTTTTCCAAGCTCATCTTACGCTACTTTAATCTAGGCATGTTGAGATACGTGTGATGGTTAGAATTTAAACATTTTAAAAAATCAAAGTTTGGAAAAAAACAACTGAAAGTCAGCAGAAACTTTCTTCCCAGATTTTACAAATCTCTTAGCAGAGAAATAGAGAGAGTGAAATTGAACATGTTTTTCTGCTTGCCGTGAAAATTCATGGACAATACAGAGAACCTGGTCCATGCAGAGATTAAACTCTGCACGTGTTTCAACGACCTTGACATACAGCCTTGTAAGAAATCCGTCATCTGAAAACCTTCGGCTCGACATCAATTTGTAAAGGCTGTCTTTAATTGAGCCCGACGTCGACTTCGCGAAGACTTTGCATTGTCAACCAATCAATATGAGGCTTATATCGCGCGTATTCCGTGGGTACAGTTCTAAGCGCAGGGATTTAAAAAAAATGCAATTCATATCGCGCACATATTCAAGGCGCAGGGATTTATTTATGCCGTTTGAGATGGAATTTATTTACACAATACATCACGCATTCACATCGGCCAGCAGATCGCAGCCATTTCGGCGCATATCCTACTTTTCACGGCCTATTATTCCAAGTCACACGGGTATTTTGGTGGACATTTTTATCTATGCCTATACAATTTTGCCAGGAAAGACCCTTTTGTCAATCGTGGGATCTTTAACGTGCACACCCCAATGTAGTGTACACGAAGGGACCTCGGTTTTTCGTCTCATCCGAAAGACTAGCACTTGAACCCACCACCTAGGTTAGGAAAGGGGGGAGAAAATTGCTAACGCCCTGACCCAGGGTCGAACTCGCAACCTCTCGCTTCCGAGCGCAAGTGCGTTACCACTCGGCCACCCAGTCCGGCATAATCTGTTTTACCGAAAACTCAGTGCTAAAGCTTCCTGCTGCCAGCTTCGTGAAATAGACTTCGCGTAGTCCACTTCGCCCAGTTAAGGACATGCTTTACAACCTACATTGTTTTGACTGAATTTAATCGAAGGTAAAATTTAATCGAGGCCTGTAACTATTCAAAGTTGCAACAAGTATTCATACAACTGCCCAGAAGCATCATACCTAAGAACAAAACACAACACAAATATCATTAAGTGCATAACTTGAAACTGGACATTAACATTTTTTTTTAAAGTTTGTAAATATGTGGGGTTCAACAATAAAGCAAACAAACGAACAAATAAACAGACAAAAAAACAAACAAATAGACAAATTGAAATCACAAAAGGGAACATATAAGGCAACTCCGAGGAAGAGTTCATTAATACAAAGCTCTGAAGAACTGTGGGTTATGACAACGTGTGCACAGGAAAGATTACAAACCTTCGGAGTTCAGTGTTTGAGTTTTGGTGGTTGTTATTCTGTGAAGGACAAAAATATTTTTTGACAGGGTCTCTTTAACAACATGAGGCTTTCCGTGCTTTTTCTACAAGTTATTTGTGCACCTGCTTGCCTGCACTTATTCACAGCGACTTTAACATTACCCTCATCGGCAGCCCCAGCACAGCAGAGTTTCTTTGTGACGTATTCTCAAGACGGGGTTTTTAATGTTTAACTTTCTTTGCTTCGGCCTCAACTTCTAATCTTTTTGTCTCAGCCTAAACTGCTACTTTCTTCGCTTCCCTTTCCTGAATTCTCTCTTCTCTATCCATATGATCTTGAGCAAACTTAAATAAAGCTTCTGCCTTTAAGCCATGCTTCTCTCCCAATGCCAAATAATGATCATATGTGCTACCACCAGTATCACTATGCTCAGCCATCTTTACAATGTCAAAATATCAAAGTAATCTCAAAGTAATACAATGGATCCAGTAACACACGTTCACAAAATTGTTTTAAGTATCAACAAGTTGTATCATACACCAGTTTCTCGCAATACTAAACACACACAAAAGAGTATCATAAAATACTAAACTAAAAGAAATCTTGTGCCTTTTTTAAAAACAATCCTCAAATTGTTTACAACTTAACTATTTACACAACCCGTCTCAAAAATAAACAAAAAACTTAATAGTCAAAAAAAAAATAATAATTTGGAAAATATCAGATTAAACAATCACTAGCAGCTTCAAACACTTGTCAATCAATGTCAAACTTACAATTTTCCGATTTTTAATGACCAAAGTCATTAATTAATGTTTAAGCCACCACGCTGAAATGCAATACCGAAGTCCGGGCTTCGTCGAAGATTACTTGACCAAAATTTGAACCAATTTGGTTGAAAAATGAGGGCGTGACAGTGCCGCCTCAACTTTCACGAAAAGCCGGATATGACGTCATCAAAGACATTTATCAAAAAAAATGAAAAAAACGTTCGGGGATTTCATACCCAGGAACTCTCATGTCAAATTTCATAAAGATCGGTCCAGTAGTTTAGTCTGAATCGCTCTACACACACACACACACGCACACACGCACACACGCACATACACCACGACCCTCGTTTCGATTCCCCCTCGATGTTAAAATATTTAGTCAAAACTTGACTAAATATAAAAAAACAGGATATCATCATGATGCCACTCTACAAAAACCAGGTCTAGGAACTCTTCATCTAAAGTCAGTCAGTATTAACCTCCTCATCTTGTCCCATAGTGATTTCTGCCGCCAAAGAACATGTGGTTCTCAACTCAAAAGACCGATTTGTCGTCTTCCGGCATTGCGAAATTCAGATCTACCCCAACTTCGTGCATTGATCTGAGCAATAAAATGTAGATGCGATAATCTGCAAACATCTCTTCAACACAATCTGCATCTTGTCCCATCGTGATTTCTGTCGGCAAAGAACATGTGGTTCTCAACTCACAAGACCAATTTGTCATCTTCCAGTGTGAAATTCTGATCTGCAATGTGCAATAAAATGTAGAAGCGATAATCTGAAAAAAATCTGTTCGCGTGAACGCTGCCACGTTGTCATCAGTCCAATGTCTTTTATCCAGAGCAGGGACGAACACACTTTTTCATCAGCAGTTTGTTATGTTTATCCGCAGACTGCTTTGCATTACTTGTCTGTTTTAGATTGACTCGTATGGTTCTTCAGCCAGGCAAGAAGTGCTTGTTTACAGTGACACGTTCTCACGCACGACATGTCGTAAATGCAAGTTCTAACGATTGTTTTTTATTGCACTGATAGAGAATGTCGATAGTTGTAAACTTCTGACAATTCCTAATGTTTATTTCATTATTTTGCATACGGATATGGCTAATAAGTGGATAATCTGTTACGACACGAAACGCGTTCTAAATCCGGGAAGGGAGGCTACTCCAGCGTACTGTCAGGTGTGTTCTAGTACCTTAAGGCATTTTACTGGCCGACAATATTACTGGAATGCCAGAGATGGGCCAGTGATGGCAAGCCATAACTGGGCCTTTGTTGGCAAACCATAATTGGCCCAGTGTTGGTTTTTTTATGGCCAGCTTTACCAAACTTGCCAGCAAAAAGCCAGCAATGGCCCAGTTCTGGCATGTTTATTGGGAAAGGACACCCTTGGGGTATGGTAATGGTGTCCCTATTAGACAGGTGTCCTTTCTTCACAGGTGGAGGGGCTGGGGCAATATTTTACAAAGAACACTTAAAATGTACAAGACACTTTTTGTCAATTCTGGAGTATGTATTTATTTTTTAACACAAAACACAAGGTAAAAACTTAAATAAAATTAATTAAATAAAATAAACTTAAATAAAACAAGAAATTCCTTCGAGGTAGGAAAAACACCCCCGTCAAAGGGAAATAACCTTCTCAGTTGGTGGCAGTGACTGAGTGAGAATGGTTATTTCCCTTTGACCATTAAGATGTCCCTCTATAAGTCCTTGTATAATTTTAATCCACCAATAACTCCCTAACCGTGTGTTTGACTGGTCCCAATTTTTGTAAGGACCGTCTCAGGAATGTATAGAACCTGTTCACCAAGTTTGGTGACGATCGGTCCGTTCATTCTTGAGATCTATATGCGAACACAAACACACAAACAAACAAACAAACAAACACATCGACCGAAACCTATACACACCCCTATACCGGGGGTGTAATTACCAGATCATTGTACAAGGCACAGATTGAGGGCGGTGACAGGAATAGAGAGAGAGAGAGAGAGAGAGAGAGAGAGAGAGAGAGAGAGAGAGAGAGAGACTGACTGACTATTAGGGTTTAACGTCCTCTTAGACCAACTGGTCTATATATTGGGACAGTCATTGGTAATACGCTGAAGATATGGTGTGATACTTTGATTCGAACAAGCCCGCTGTGGCTATCTCCTTCGACACACCAGCATTGGGTTTGTCTCGTTGAAATGTTGATGCTTGCATATGTTTTTTCAGTGTGTGTGTGTGTGCGTGCGTGCGTGTGTGTGTGTGTGTTTGTGTGTGTGTGTGTGTGTGTGTGTATGTGTGTGTGTGTGTGTGTGTGTAACTTAGAAAAGGGACAGGAATGACTGATGCACAGACACTTTGTTGGGATTTCCTGGTTTTGTCATTAACCCTCGTCCTAAGCGCGTAAGCCACGATGCTAGCTCAAAAAGCCTAACGTCATGCTATTATCACTCACTGCTCTTACAAACCAACACACACACACCTATGAATAAAGTAGATCTTACGGGATTTAACGTTTTTTTCACTGCCAAAATTTTACTTTTTATTCTTGTTGAAATTCACAACATTTCATAAAGATCGGTGAAAAATTAGAAAATAACGGTTTATATACTGTTCAAAAAAAGAAACGCATAGCTTGTAATATTTGGTTAATTTAGTTATATGGCTACAAGGATATCCACCAAACTGCAGAAAATGTTTATCTGGTCGTCGACCTTTCGTCCATTGCCACAAGTGAGCTCTGCACGTGACGCATGCGTTATCAGTGGCTACAATGTCAAAATTGCTCATTTGGCATGACTACTCGTCATGCTTCAGTGTAATCTCATGAAACTCGGGGAATATTGAGCTCTCACCATGTCTTCCAAATCCCATAAAAGCGGATTGTTCGCCACAAAGAAATCAGACGACAATTCAGCGACGAAAGATGGCCCGATTGAGCAGAGAAGACCGCCAAATTGCATTGGGTCGTTTACAAGCAGGCCAAAGTCAAAGTGCAATCGCCAGGCACTTCCACATGTCCCAGAGCACCATCAGTAGACTGTGGGTCAGGTTTCAAGCCACTGGCTCCGTTGCTGACTTGCCACGAGCGGGAAGACCAAGGGCGACAACTGCTGCTCACGACCGCTTCATACGGCTCCGCCACCTCCGGAATCGTTTCCTGTCGGCCTCATCTTCTGTCCAGGCTCTCCCCGGGCCACACCGATTATCGGACCAGACCGTGCGGAACCGCCTGCATGAAGCTGGTTTGAGAGCTCGCAGACCTCACAGAGGAGCTGTCCTCACCCGCCGCCATCGCCAGAACCGAGTGCAGTGGGGCAACCAGCACCTTCGCTGGACCGTCCGGAATCACTGGAGACACGTGTGGTTCAGCGACGAGTCCTACTTCCTGCTCCAGCGACATGATGGTCGGAGGAGGGTCTACCGGAGAGTAAACGAACGTTACGCGCCCAACTGTGTGGATGAGGCACCCGTTCATGGTGGTGGAGGCGTCATGGTGTGGGGGGCGATCAATACCGCTGGAAGGAGCACCCTGGTGCACGTCCAAGGGCGCATAACTGCCCAGCGATACGTGGAGGAAATTCTGCGCCCACACGCCCTTCCTCTTCTGGCTGACCAGGATGCCATATTCCAGCAGGACAACGCTCGCCCGCACACAGCACGACTCACCACCCAGTTCCTCACCGACCACCATGTCCAGGTGCTTCCCTGGCCATCCATGTCGCCAGACATGAACCCGATAGAACACCTCTGGGATGAATTGGACAGACGTGTGCGCAGGCGAGAAGAAGCGCCGGCAAATCACCGCGATCTATTGCAGGCACTTCAGGAGGAGTGGGACACCATCCCACAGCAAGATATCCGGCATCTGATCCAGTCCATGCCCAGAAGGTGCCGGGCAGTTGTTGCTGCTCAAGGCAGTCACACCCCCTACTGACTTGACTGCCTCGGCACCCAATCGTATTGATTGACTGATTGATTTGAAGATGCAAATGAACTGTGTGTGCATTCAACTGTGTCCATACCAAATTTCAAACAAATAATCTAAATATTGGATTTTCTGTTAATTTTTTCAAAAAATAAAACAAATTTGGCAACTAGCAACTATGCGTTTCTTTTTTTGAACAGTATATATGCTATTCTATCATCAGGAGTACATATTTCATCTATAAGGGCCTTATATTGTCCGTTTTGCGAATTGCGTCAGAGCTGGAACAAACCTAAGCTCCGCCCATTTTGCTTTTGCTCAGAGCTGGCACATCGATTAAGTTAATTAATTTTGAGAGAAATCTAGAAGCAATATGAAAAATGTTTTGACGCCAAAACATTGCTTTTACATTGGCCCAGCACCCCATTAGGGTTTGGGTGTTCTGTGTTAGGTCTGTATCGAGCATAACCCCGAACATGCGCACAAATCTCCCCTTTTGTAATAATGATCAATTATTGCGATATATATATATATATATATATTCATTGTAGCATCTAGTTGCCTACATTTGGTAATACCCAAAGCATTTGTGAACTTTTCAAACCAAAAATTATAGTGGAACTCTGCTTTAGACACCTAGTCTTTTCATGCTAAACAAGAGGCGAAGCCTTCAAGGCTCCCGTAAGAAATCAACAAACAGTAACATAACACAAACTCACTCACTCCGTAACACACACACACACAAACACACACACACACACACACACACACACACACACACACACACACACACACACACACACACACACACACGCACACACACACACACACAGTTAAAACTAACGCATCATATCAACTCGCCTGGTTCTTAAAATAATTCTGACGGTCAACACAGCCAGAAATGCCAACAAAGACAAGAAAGCTGTTGCAAGGTAAGCTTACCAAACGTTACATAGCGAATCATATGATAGTGCGTAAACAGCAAACAGTAGATCTACAATCAAAGAGAGGATCGAGTCTGGAATGAAACGCGATACAGATCTAGCATTCAAAAACTGTCTTTCACGTTCAAGGAAGTTGTTGCAAAGTACTTAAGACTAGATCAACTCATTTCACTAGAGGTGACTGCCTAGCACTGTGTTTGACAGCCGTGTCTGCTGAAATAAAAAGAAATTAAAACAAAACGGATTAACAGTAGGTGACACGTTATCAGAGTGGGAGACACTAGACAGTCTGTCTCTGAACTTACCGGGATACGGCTGCAAGATCGACACTGACTGCCGCGCTTTCGACAGCTCTTCCTCGCGTGGACATTGGAAACACGCTGTGCAGATCAAATTGTAGGAAATCTCCCTTTGGTATCTTCTTTATTTACTTTTCTGGAGCTTAGAAACCGAACAACATGAAATCGTCTTCCCCGGCGAATCGGCGAGGTGAGAACTGGACCACAATCCTTCGCGCGACCCCTGACCTGATCTTGACACCTGACCTGCCGTCTACATGCCAAACACGACACAAATCAGTCAACTGCTTGTACCCTTCAAAACCCCCCACCACCCGTTTTCTTTGGATACACGCTTTAACTACACACATGCCGACACAATGTTGATCATTGCTTCAATAATTTGAAGATGGTGCTTGAAAATTAACCACGTGAAATGAGTATTTCGGTGTTTAGCCAAAAATGTTAAAGTTTCTACCACAGACATACACACATACATACATACGCACGCACGCACGCACGCACAGACAGACAAAGTTTACCATCGCATAGGCTACACTTACGTGAGCCAAAAACCAAAAAACCCTTCCCATACCCTACCTCCCCGGTTTTGTAAAGAAAGTCTGGCCTGAAGTCTTTTCATGCGCAAAAAAAAAATAAAAAATAAAAAAAAAAAATAAAAATAAAAAATACAAAATACAAAAAAATAAAATATAAATATAAGAAGGAGTTTTTACTCCGAAATATTTATTTCATTTTGGTGTTTGGGTGTTATTTTTTTATTCTTAAAATACAAAAAAATCTAAGCTTTCTGTCTGTGGCGGTTTGTAATTTGAATAACGACATCCAATAAAATCTACCAGGTACGTACGGACACATTTGAATAACGACATCCAATAAAGTCTACCAACAGCTGCGAAAACTTTTAAGAAACTTGAAACTCATCAAAAGGAATGAGTTGCACCTTGGGTCATTTCGGTCCTGAATTTCCCGACCTGAGCCAGGCAAAGCAGGAAAACAATACAACGTAATTCCTTTCTAAGCTTTTTGTTTCTGACGGATTGCATTTGAATAACGACATCCAATAAAGTCTACCAATTAGGTAATTCCTTTCTAAGCTCTCTGTCTCTGACGGATACATATGAATAACAACATCCAATAAAGTCTACCAACAGCTGCGAAAACTTTTAAGAAACTTGAAACTCATTAAAAGGAATGAGTTGCACCTAGGGTCATTTCGGTCCTGAATTTCCCGACCTGAGCCAGGCAAAGCAGGAAACAATACAACGTAATTCCCTTCTAAGATTTCTGTCTCTGACGGATTGCATTTGAATAACGACATCCAATAAAGACTGGGTGAGACATGAAGCCTGTGCTGCGACTTCTGTCTTGTGTGTGGCGCACGTTAAATGTCAAAGCAGCACCGCCCTGATATGGCCCTTCGTGGTCGGCTGGGCGTTAAGCAAACAAACAAACAAACAAACAAACAAACAAACCAGTCATCAGGATTAAAATAAAATCCTCCCACTTGGACCACGGCAGAAGTCATGAGCCTTTGTGGCAGACATATGTGACCCTCAACCACAAAATGAGTCGCATGTCACCTTTGCATGATTTTCATATTTTTACATTTTCATAAAGAGTTTTTTATGCTCTATCCAGTGGTGAAACCCGTTTTAGAAAAGAGCAAAAACTGTTTGAGTTATAAGCCTGTGACTAAGGTGACCCTCACACTGTTACCAGACACTCCCCGGACTTATATTAAAGGAAAAGTCCAAGGTTTAGGGTCACTTTTGATACGTTGACACTTTTAATTCATTAACCACAATTGTATGTGTAAAAATGAACACAGAAGCCCCAAAAGTATACTTTGACTCGTTTTTGGTTGTTCTGAATCGTTCCATTGCGCGCGCAGTCTTGGCTCATGACCTTGTGCACATACGTGTGCTACGTCACGAGCCTTGAACAACAAATATGGCCGGCTCAAGCAGTGAGGAAGACAAGTGGAATACGGACCGGTTTTCAGCCAGAGCCTCTTCGTCGTCAAAATGCTGGCGAGGCCACAAGGAACTGCTTGAAACAGAGCCAGCATAAGCGGCAATACGAAATGGTATGTGATTCTCTTTGTTGTGATGTTGACACACTAGTCCGTTTAGTCGCTACCTCTTGCATGCTAGATCGAAGTCAGGTGTGTTTTTCACAGATCAGTTGATGTGCTTCCACAGATCTGTAAGCATGTAAAGATTATGGATTTATGCTATTATTTCAGGCATCTGGTGTTGTTTATTTTCCTATCTTTAATCAAGGATTTCGTCCTTGAACGGCCCAGTTTAGAATAAATGCTTACACAGTGATGTTCACACGCGACTATCCTTATTTTCTCTTGGAATTCTGAGTAATTGTTCAGTCACACAACGAAACATGTAGCCTAGACATCAAGTTAACATTGCGCAACGCCTGTTTCTTGCGGACAAAACTGCAATTATCCTGGTATTTTTATTTGCGACAGTAAGAGACTACATGACATCCTGGAACGCCGAAGACGAAGAAGAACTACATGACATCGACACCACTAAACAGTGAAACTTTTTGAAATGGCGGTGGGCTGCTTTCATGTGCTAATACTAATAGTGATCCTGACATCTTGCGAAACGGTCAAAGGGAAGTAATAAATGAATTTCGTTTTTTTAAACGAGCACACGTGATTTCCGATCTTAAACTAGATCTGAAATCATAAGATTTTCTGAGCAGTGGCGAAACGCTGATGGCGTGATATCGCAAGCCGTTTTGGAAGCAAATAAGCACTGTCAGTGTCAGACATATGCTGAAACACGATTACAGCAGTTCAAACTTTTTGATTATTGATTTTTAGGAGTACGCAATATCGGACAGTCATACTACAAAAATGATGCGTTAGTGCATAGATCGGTATTCTCAAACGTCTCGAACAGACAGTACGTTGCTACTATATATTTTACTGTATTAACAAAACCTCACAGTCCCATTGAAAATGTGTGGTGTGTGCCGAAAAGCAACTATATGAGATTCAGTCAGTGGGACCCTGAATCTACCTGGGGTTAAATCGGGTTATTGACTCTCATTGCATGAATTTTTAAACTGAATATACTGTTCGTGTTGTTTTTGTGATCCACTGCAATTGATGTGTATACCTTAGAATCTCAAGGTAATTTTTGAACGGGGCATACGGATGATGCATTCTGCCATGATCACAGAGTGATACGTGTATTTTGCTTATCAGGTGTCAGTGCAGAAACTCCAAGAGGGAACGAAATTCAAATATCTGGAAAACCTGGATGAGGAGATAGACAGCCTAACAGCACATCCTCCTATGTTTGCTCGGACATCTACTACCTTCAAACTGCATACTATGCGTACACACAGGAATATGGACGACTCAACATTGATCAAAATGGGTAAGTAACACAACACAAACAGATGATTTCCATTATGATAGATTTATTTATCTGAAAGTAAAATTGACAACAGAGTGTACAATTTGTTTTCAAATACGAAAATATCACATTGGGTTAAAAAATAAAACACCATCATATATCATTAAAACTATTCTTTATTTCTAAACACATACAGTGAAACCCGGCTATATTGAAGTAGGCTATATTGAAATCCCGGCTATATTGAAGAATTTTTCAGGTCCCGGCCGAAGCTCTACTTTTTCTTTGTTAAAAAATGTTGGCTACATTGAAGTCGGCTATATTGAAATCCCGGCTATATTGAAACAAAAATTCAGCCCAAGGGAAGTTTTTACCTGGCTATATTAAATGTTTGCTCCAAAGATTTGTTTAACCGTTTTTAAGAACAATGACTGCGCGGGCGCCGAATGATATGACACGCCTCTGTCAGCGCAATCAGTTGAAGAAGGGGAGAGGCCAGATCAGCATCAACTTTCGAGTCAGGAGGTCTCTGATAACAATTACAGTTTAACAATGCCGCAGGCCTCTGATAGCTACGCCATGTAGTCTTGTGGTGCGTAGTTCTCCCCGACTTAATTTCTCTTGTTCATGCAAGTAGTTTCCCTTTGTACACTAGCAAAAATGGCTGCAAAACAAACAAGTCGCGTAAGGCGAAATAACTTTTAGTCAAGCTGTCAAACTCACAGAATGAAACTGAACGCACTGCATTTTTTTCACAATGACCGTAGTCCGCCGCTCGTACAAAAGGCAGTGAAATTAACGAGCCTGTTTAGCGCGGTAGTGGTTGGGCTGTGCTGCAAAGCACGCTTTTCTGTACTTCTCTTCGCTTTAACTTTCTGAGCGTGTTTTTAATCCAAACATATCCTATCTATATGTTTTTTGGAATCAGGAACCGACAAGGAATAAGATGAAATTGTTTTTAAATCGATTTCGGAAATTTAATTTTAATCATAATTTTTATATTTTTTTATTTTTAGAGCTTGTTTTTATAACATATTTATATGTTTTTGGAATCAGAAAATGATGAAGACTAATATAAACGTAAATTTGGATCATTTTATAAAAACATAATTTTAATTACAATTTTCGAATTTTTAATGACCAAAGTCATTAATTAGTTTTTAAGCCTCCAAGCTGAAATGCAATACCAAAGTCCAGCCTTTGTCGAAGATTGCTTGACCAAAATTGCAATCAATTTGATTGAAAAATGAGGGTGTGACAGTGCCGCCTCAACTTTTACAAAAAGCCGGATATGACGTCATCAAAGACATTATCCAAAAAATGAAAAAATGTCCGGGGATATCATACCCAGGAACTCTCATGTCAAATTTCATGAAGATCGGTCCAGTAGTTCACTCTGAATCGCTCTACACACACACACGCACAGACAGACAGACAAACACACACACACACACACACACACACATACACCACGACCCTCGTCTCGATTCCCCCTCTATGTTAAAACATTTAATCAAAATTTGACTAAATGTAAAAAGGGTGAGTCTGACAATTAAAAGAAAAACGAGCTTATTCAGAAGCTGGAAACAGGCTGCAAAAAAAGAAAGGAAGTAGCTGAGGAATATGGAATGTGTGTTTGTGTGTGTAAGGGAGGGGGGGCGTGCGTGTGTGTGAGTGTGTGTCCGTGTGTGTGTGCAGAAAAAAGCAAGGAGGCTCGAAGAACAACAGCCAACAGGTGAAAGATTAATGGGAATATATCTCACATCAAACGCAATGTGTGGACACGGAAATAAGAACGTATAGTGAACAAAAGTTCGGTTATATTGAATTTCTGAAGGAACAAGGAGGGAAATTCAATATAACCGAGAATTGCCTATATTGAAGTTCCGGCTATATTGAAGGTCTTCCCGGGTCCCGTGCCACTTCAATATAGCCGGGTTTCACTGACATATCAGCATAGTTTATTCATGTAAACATCCTCATTTCGGTTCCCAGTCTATCTGAAATCAAGGTAAGTTATGCCCAACTGAAAAAAATAGCGATCACACAGTGCTTCAGCATGAATTTGAAAACCTGCTCTACGTCACATAGACACAGCGTGTCTTATGATTCTATCCACCCTCTCCAAACAAACACGTACACGTTTTCTCTGGTACGAATGTCTTAAAAGCTCAAACTAAGCTGCTGTTTTACTCTGACTTCCTTTGCAGGAGATACTGGCACGTCGCTTACCCATAACAGGCAGCTGGTGCGCTAGCGAGTGGGGTTTCTCGGCAGCAGAAGCATCAGAGTACCATTACCAACCTGTGCAGTCAAAACAATCAGAAATACTTTCCCAAACGGATGAAGAGTGGGGTTCAAACTCCCTGAGCTACAGAAGGCTGAAATATACTTTTACAAATCGTGTGACTGAGTTGAACTAGTATCTTTGGTTGAACAGATTCCTGCATGGTTTGAAGATGATACTGAGTTGTCACGTGGTCCGGTACATGGTTCACATTCTGCAACATTTTGTTCCAGACTTTTTCCACTGTTGGTGTACTCCAGCATCAGGTAGTCAGTCCATGAGCCGGTCAGCATAGCTTGTGTCCAGTATTGTCCGTTTGCCTGTTGCCTGAAACATGGTTTTTGGGAAGTAACTAACGATCTCTGCACACATTTTAACATGTGAATAAGAACAGAAAAGTTTGTCAAAAGTATACATAGTTTAATTTGCATTTACTTCAAGACTAGACTTTCTTCTCGTTCATTATTTCTTCATAAAGATTCTGGAAATTAACAAAATGTTTCCCCCTATCAAGGCCTCCTAACAGGTCGGTTTGTTGTCATCTGTGCATTACTACCTCTTGCCACCCGTGCGGTCATTGCCACCAGGTATCTCAACAATCAAACCGTCTACACAGGCTTAAAGGCACGTCCTTTTTCAAAACAGGATTGCTCACTACACAGATCTGCGAAGACGTTTACATAGAGAAAAAAAATCTCATGACTTGAACATAATTATTAGGACTGGGTGGTCGAGTGGTAACGCACTTGCGCTCGGAAGCGAGAGGTTGCGAGTTCGACCCTGGGTCAGGGCGTTAGCAATTTTCTCCCCCCTTTCCTAACCTAGGTGGTGGGTTCAAGTGCTAGTCTTTCGGATGAGACGAAAAACCGAGGTCCCTTCGTGTATACTACATTGGGGTGTGCACGTTAAAGATCCCACGATTGACAAAAGGGTCTTTCCTGGCAAAATTGTATAGGCATAGATAAAAATGTCCACCAAAATACCCGTGTGACTTGGAATAATAGCCCGTGAAAAGTAGGATATGCGCCGAAATGGCTGCGATCTGCTGGCCGGTGTGAATGCGTGATGTATTGTGTAAAAAAAAAATTCCATCTCACACAGCATAAATAAATCCCTGCGCCTTGAATATGTGCGCAATATAAATTGCATAAAATATAAAAAATAAAAAATAAAAATAAATCCCTGCGCTTAGAACTGTACCCACGGAATACGCGCGATATAAGTCTCACTTTGATTGATTGATTGAACATATACCAGGAATAAACATCCTGACTGGTTATTGGAGCTGGATTTTTTTAGGGAATGTTTACACGTGTGGCGTTTAAGAAATTAATTAATAAAATTCTACATTCGCAAAGAGAGTACCCATACAAAGTGTTCAGTTCTGGTATTTTTCAAAACGGAAGGATGGCCATATCCCATGTAAAAGCCTGGTAAGAAACACATGTTAGTTATTTTAAGAGAACATCACGAAGACCTAATTATTAAATTAAAGCCTTTCTGCACAAATGTACATCTTCTATGAATTATATTCTAAAACGCCACATGTGTAATTCATTCCACACACAAACTCCAGCTCCAAGAAGCAGTGAGGCTGTTGATTATTGGTATGTGTTCAAGTCGACAGATGATTTTTCCTGTGTAAACTGAGCCTTGGCAGATCTGATAGAGTGAGCAAAGACCTGCATTTTTTTTAAACGTGTTTAGAGGCCTTGAAATGGTTAAACATTTTGTTTATTTCAAGTAGTCTTTATAAAGAAAAAATTAACAATAAGGAAGGCAAATGGGTTGAAATGCAAATTAGATTCCTTTTGACGAACTTTTTATGTTCTTCTTCACGTGTTACATTATGCGTACGTAGATCGCAAGATATTTTCGAAAATATTCATAGATAAGCCAATCTGCAAACGGACAAAAATTCACAATATTTATGAAGCCAATAAATTTGACTCAAGAACAAAGCTTATGTGTTTGAGGTGATGTGCATGGGTATGAATGTTGAATGAGTCCGTCAAAGATACCCTCCATGTCGCCTCACAGTGGAACCTACCATATTAAAATTATACCACCTTAAATTACCTTGCTCTTTCAAATGTACTGCTTAAACTTCTTGAACATGCAACTCTTGCTGTCTACCATAAAGACCATCAGGTCAACAACATACTCGTGAATGTTTTGTTTTGGTCTATAATTAAACATTTCAGAAAATACCCTTTTTTATATTTTTTATTCGGAAGCATAGCCTACTGACTTTATTTGAAACTACTTCGACAGATATAGTTTTGCAGGTTGACGGGAGGTGAGTTACGAAAGAAATTCCATACCATATGTCGCTCAGCACAGAAAGCATAAACGATTAACATGAGTAGAAATGAACTTGTACTTGTTTTCATAATGTATTATTTGGATGGTATCTGTCAAAAACACTTTCTCGATTTTTCCAAAGCTAGAATAAGGCACTAATTTAAAAAAAAAAAAAAAAAATCTTACGATGAATGGCACGTTGGTTTTCTCCTGTGGTGATTCTGGACGGTAGGAACAGGACAGCAGTTGCGTTGTGATCACGGAGAACCGGGAAATCTGGAATGGTCACGGTGTCAGTGTCTAGTGACCTGTACTGACCAGTGGCCGTGAGTGATGATGAAAGGTCTGGAAGTAAAAGAAGAGAGAAAATGAGTGCGAGTATAAATCATGTATGCTTCTGATCTATACAGTACACTGAACATTTAGACACCCTCTGGAAGTCGTCTGGATGTGTATCCATGTTGTAGCAATTAGACTGGTTTTGCGTCTCTCAGTCAATGCAGAAAGATTAATTCCCTGCACAATTCGTAATCTTCTTGTCTCTAGCATGCAGGTGTCTGTTTACCTTTCCGGTTGCACATCCACCAAAAGTTTAGATCTGGTAAAAATAGCATTAAACCATGATTCCAGCAAACGCTGCCAATTTCATGAATTGATATCAGGGGATAGTTTGCGACTGAATAGAATAGATAACGTGACACACGCATTGTCCTACGTGTCCACAGACCTGTTTACTTTAAACCCGAAGCAAGAGTACTTTCCCAAACAGTTGAGTGTATTTTTCAAAAGGTTGGTGTACCCTTGCAAGCAAAGCCATATGGGCTAGGGAAAATGTGCGCGTGGGTGCAAACGTGTTTGTGTAAGAATAGCATGTATTGTGAACACCTTCAGAATTTAACTCCTTCCAATACAACAGGGATAAAACAGGGATTATTGTAAAGTTTACCTGTTAGTTTGTAGCATCATAACCAGTGTCTTCCAAACAGATTAATAATGAAAAGATGAACTTCGTGAAATAACATCTGCGGTTGACAGTGGCAAGTTCATTTTTACAATCATCTCAGAAAACATTGCTTCAGCACGGACTACAGCCTTTTCTTCTGGCAGGATTAGCTTTGCGGGAATGAACTTTATAATTCCTTGGCAGCTTTCAGCGGATTTCTTTGCAGCAACCTTGTCCAGGTGAGTTTTGGAACTGCAGTGTCGTTCGATGTCATATTTCCCGGTGTAACACGAGAAAATTACTCCCACGAGATTTTTACTCCGGAGTAAAAATGTCGTACGAAAAACTTACTCCCCCATAACACGAGAAAATTACTCCCCACGACAGGTGTGTTCCGAGTCACATTTCGGTCGAAAATGTTACTCCCCTGACGAATAAATAACGAATAAATTACTCCACCCTAACACGAGAAATTTACTTTCCACGCCAGGTGTACGCAACTTTTACTCCCCTGTCCCCTGTAAGTCCTGGTGGTGGAAGGGGTGGAGGCCGGGAGGGAAGCGCGACATTTGTTTGCGCGAGATCACGTATCTTGGCATTATCCCTTCGCCCGCATCTCATTTTCGCGTACGAGATTTTTACTGGAAGTAAAAAAAATTGGGGAGTCAAAATTTCATGGAGGGAGTAATTTTTTCGTGCCTTGTGGCGTTCTTTTCTCGTACGAAAGGTGTACTCGGAGTAAGAATTTCGTACGAAATTTTTACTCCGGAGTAAATATTTCGTGGAGTAAGAATTTCGTGTTACTGCACCGGCATAGGCAACGGAGAAATCTGATTTACAATACTTGCAGTGTTTCCCACAGTAGACTCCACAATTCCTGGCTCTTTCTTATATTTCTCCAAGAAAATCTGCTGCTTCTGCTGTTTAGACTTGGTACCGTCATCCGATACTGGCAAAATTGTCTGCTTCATTTTGCCACGATTGTCCAGACGATCGCACGTGCCAACAACTGAACGAGGTTTCCACAGCTGAAGACTCGCTGTTAGAGTTATCTCCCTTAGACCGAAACCGGTATCAGTTGTACCATCCCGTAATCAGCACACCAACACTGGAAAACGGATTCTAGACCTTTTCTCAGTCGTATTTTGTGCGTGTGTCGCGTATTGTCGTACCGATAATTATTAATTTGGCGTACAAAATAGGCCCAAATCGTATTGGTAAACAGGCCTGTGTCCACAACCCTGACTACTTTTTACATTTAGTCAAGTTTTGACTAAATGTTTTAACGTAGAGGGGGGAATCGAGACGAGGGTCGTGGTGTATGTGCGTGCGTGTGTGTGTGTGTGTGTCTGTGTGTCTGTGTGTCTGTCTCTGTGTGTGTGTAGAGCGATTCAGACTAAACTACTGGACCGATCTTTATAAAATTTGACATGAGAGTTCCTGGGTATGAAATCCTCGAACGTTTTTTTCATTTTTTTGATAAATGTTTTTGATGGCGTCATATCCGGCTTTTCGTGAAAGTTGAGGAGGCGGCATTGTCACGCCCTCATTTTTCAACCAAATTGGTTGAAATTTTGGTCAAGTAATCTTCGACGAAGCCCGGACTTCGGTATTGCATTTCAGCTTGGTGGCTTAAAAATTAATTAATGACTTTGGTCATTAAAAATCTGAAAATTGTAAAAAAAAAATTGTTTTTTATAAAACGATCCAAATGTACGTTCAGCTTATTCTCCATCATTTTCTGATTCCCAAAACATATAAATATGGTATATTTGGATTAAAAAGAAGCTCTTAAAATTAAAAATATAACAATTATTATCAAAATTAACTTTTCGAAATCAATTTAAAAACACTTTCATCTTATTTCTTGTCGGTTCCTGATTCCAAAAACATATAGATATGATATGTTTGGATTAAAAACACGCTCAGAAAGTTAAAACAAAGAGAGGTACAGAAAAGCGTGTTATCCTTCTTAGCGCAACTACTACCCCGCTCTTCTTGTCAATTTCACTGCCTTTGCCATGAGCGGTGGACTGACGATGCTACGAGTATACGGTCTTGCTGAAAAATGGCATTGCGTTCAGTTTCATTCTGTGAGTTCGACAGCTACTTGACTAAATGTTGTATTTTCGCCTTACGCGACTTGTTATATTTAGTCAAGTTTTGACTAAATATTTTAACGTAGAGGGGGGAATCGAGACGAGGGTCGTGGTGTATGTGTGTTTGTCTGTCTGTCTGTCTGTGTGTGTGTGTAGAGCGATTCAGACTAAACTACTGGACTGATCTTTATGAAATTTGACATGAGAGTTCCTGGGTATGAAATCCCCAGACTTTTTTTTTCATTTTTTCAATAAATGTCTTTGATGACGTCATATCCGGCTTTTTGTGAAAGTTGAGGCGGCACTGTCACGCTCTCATTTTTCAACCAAACTGGTTAAAATTTTGGTCAAGTAATCTTCGACAAAGGCCGGGGTTTGGTATTGCATTTCAGCTTGGTGGCTTAAAAACTAATGAGTGAGTTTGGTCATTAAAAATCTGAAAATTGTAAAAAAAAATTTTTTTTATAAAACGATCCAAATTTACGTACATCTTATTTTTTTTTTATCATTTTCTGATTCCAAAAATATATAAATATGTTATATTTGGATTAAAAACAAGCTCTGAAAATTAAAAATATAAAAATTATTATCAAAATTAAATTGTCCAAATCAATTTAAAAACACCTTCATCTTATTCCTTGTCGGTTCCTGATTCCAAAAACATATAGATATGATATGTTTGGATTAAAAACACGCTCAGAAAGTTAATACGAAGAGAGGTACAGGAAAGCGTGCTATCCTTCTCAGCGCAAGTACTACTCCGCTCATCTTGTCAATTTCACTGCCTTTGCCGTGCGCGGTGGACTGACGATGCTACGAGTATACGGTCTTGCTGCGTTGCATTGCGTTCAGTTTCATTCTGTGAGTTCGACAGCTACTTGACTAAATGTTGTATTACCCGCTATTACGAGCTAGTCGTGTGACAGAGAGTTTTCTTGCACACGAGACTGTAGATGTTTCACGACGGCTTTAGAAACAGCAGCAGTCGAGTGTGCAAGAACACTCTCTGTCACACGACTAGCTCGTAATGGCGATTATGTCTCACAGCTTCAACAGAGGAGAGAACAAACACGTTTTGCGTACTCACGCTTGATAAACCTAAACACAGGAGCAGCCATTGTGGAGAGATCTACTTTTTGACGAAAGTGAACGAACAACTATGAATGACGTCTCGGTATATGTGAATGACGTCACAGTCATCGTCACAGTCTGTATCTTTTGAAGCATTCCATTCTTCATGACGTCTTTCTGTGTCTGCATCCGCGAAATGTTTGTTCTTTCCGGGGTCTTTGTCATCTATGTTCAGAACTCTGTCCTTCTAGTTTCAGACTAACAGGCCTCCTGAGCGAGCCACTTTCCAAGGGAAGCTAAACTCGCGTATGGAAACAGTACTGTCGTCTGGGGTGCCGTTTTCAGTATTCTCAGCGTTGAACTGAGAATTTGTAAAGAGAAGAAACGATAACAGCAGGAGAAATAAAAGTCGTGTGTGTATTTTGGGGCTTTTGGAGGGACGATTTCGAGTTCAGTGAATCCGTTTTTGCACATGCTCCAAAGCGTGTAACATACAATCTTGCACACGTTTGCTTTAGTAGTGGCAAAGAAGGAAAGCGTGTGACATTTTCGCCTTACGCGATTTGGTTTTTTTTAGTAAGCCAATCCACTTAAAGTTAAACACAAAGATTACAAACTAGTTTTTACATTTAGTCAAGTTTTGACTAAATGTTTTAACGTAGAGGGGGGAATCGAGACGAGGGTCGTGGTGTATGTGTGTGTGTGTGTGTGTGTGTGCAGGGTTCGACACTAGCGGGGGCGGGGGGCGGAACGCCCCAGAGTTTTGTGTTCCGCCCCAAACATTGCCGAAGCTTGGGGCCCACTCCGCCCCAGGATAAATTCCAACAATGACAAACCGAAAATTCTAATGCCAGAGGCAATCACTAAAAATCGCCAGTCAAAGTCGTCACTGAAATTTGCGTTACGATCAATGCCGCAGTCAAGAAAAAAAAACATTGAAATCGTCGAAGGACAATGCCGCAAGGGAAATAACTCCCAGATTGCGCTCTTTAGCGTGATAAATAAGTATCGCCTTCAAATGCCAAACGCAAAATGTGGCGACACATCCCTTGTGTAAAAAGACATGGAAATGTCAATGTCAAATGGTTGAAAGATTTTCCCTGGCTTCAGTACGACGAAGAAAAACAGACAATGCATTGCCCGCCCGTGCAGATCTTATGGCGGAGAACCACTTGGAAAAAGTGTGGATTCTGATATATATATATATACTTAGCATGAATAAGTGGGCCCCAGATTTTTGTTTTCCGCCCCAGCAATTTCCATCTCTGGGGCCAGTGTGGCCCCAGGCCAAATAAGTTAGTGTCGACCCCTGGTGTGTGTGTGTGTGTGTGTGTGTGTGTGTGTGTCTGTCTCTGTGTGTGTGTGTGTCTGTCTCTGTGTGTGTGTGTAGAGCGATTCAGACTAAACTACTGGACCGATCTTTATGAAATTTGACATGAGAGTTTCTGGGTATGAAATCCCCGAACGTTTTTTTCATTTTTTTGATAAATGTCTTTGATGACGTCATATCCGGCTTTTCGTGAAAGTTGAGGCGGCACTGTCACGCCCTCATTTTTCAACCAAATTGGTTGAAATTTTGGTCAAGTAATCTTCGACGAAGCGCGGACTTCGGTATTGCATTTCAGCTTGGTGGCTTAAAAATTAATTAATGACTTTGGTCATTAAAAATCTGAAAATTGTAAAAAAAAATAAAAAATTATAAAACGATCCAAATTTACGTTTATCTTATTCTCCATCATTTGCTAATTCCAAAAACATATAAATATGTTATATTTTGATTAAAAACAATCTCTAAAAATTAAATATATAAAACAAAATTTCAAAATTAAATTGTCGAAATCAATTTAAAAACACTTTCATCTTATTCCTTGTTGGTTCCTGATTCCAAAAACATATAGATATGATATGTTTGGATTACAAACACGCTCAGAAAGTTAAAACAAAGAGAGGTACAGAAAAGCGTGCTATCCTTCTTAGCGCAACTACTACCCCGCTCTTCTTGTCAATTTTACTGCCTTTGCCATGAGCGGTGGACTGACGATGCTACGAGTATACGGTCTTGCTGAAAAATGGCATTGCGTTCAGTTTCATTCTGTGAGTTCGACAGCTACTTGACTAAATGTTGTATTTTCGCCTTACGCGACTTGTTTACTTGTTACTCGTGCTCTTAGCTCAGTTCAGACCGTTCTGTAACTCTGTAGATCTAGCCTGTGGCGCATCTGTACTCCAGCGAATATCAGCTGGACCCAGACACACTGTTCTGCACCTATTCGTATTCGCTGCGCAGCAAAACAATGTTTATGTGTAGTCTATGCATGAAAATATAACCATGTACTCTGACCTTCAACGCATTCCTTCTTGTGAGATAATCCGCTGTTCGCATGTCGCCTCGGAGTTTCGATGGCTCGTCGACTGTACCAGCCTCGCGTAATACTGCCCTCTCCGGACTTTTATGAAGGGAAGACACTGCCAGTGGTCAAAACATTTGTTTCAGGGATGAAACGCCAACTTTTGTGCTGCAGAAAAATGGCGAAATCTGTGTCCAGAAAGTGCCCGACACTTTGAAATCTGCACGCTTGTGCTGCACACATCTCTTTCATTTCCACAAGAGACTCAGAGTTTTATGAGGGAAAGTGTGCTATGAAATGCCTGGGGACATTGACGAGTTGTTGCAGTTTGCGGATGCTCTCCACCGAGGCATTCTTTTCGGGCATACAGTGGTGACTTTTCTGTGTGAAAATCAAGCTGGTACTAGTGGTAGAATCAACACAATAACTTGTGACGTCACAGTGTACCGACGTCACAGTGTACCAAAAATCACGTGACCACTACTTGACCCCAGGCGACTTGTCTTGGTTAGCCCCGCAACACTAAATCTGCAACTACAACAATTTTTTTTCAATTTTTAAAATATTTTTCCTGAGATGTTTATAACATTTGGCATTCGATATTCAAGCTTTTGGAGATATTTCAAAACCTTGGACTTGTCCTTTAAGCCTAGCGCAGAACCGCGCAAGGTGACATGCGACTCATTTCGTGGTGGAGGGTCACATATAAGAGAAAGCTCTCCCAGTCACATCTTCAGAAAAGAAGTCAACCGCTACAGCCAACGAGAAGTCAAACACTACAGCCAGCCAGAAGTCAACCGCTACCACCAACGAGAAGTCAACCGCCACCCCCAACCAGAAGTCAACCGCTACCCCCAACCAGAAGTCAACCACTACAGCCAAGCAGAAGTTAACCGCTGCAGCCCACAAAAAAGGTTTTCTTACTGTTTGGTAGGTATTACAATAGTAGGACTTGTCATTTTCTTGTGATCTAAATCACATGAACGAAATGTTTTTACATAGATTAATGTGAGTTCTTTTTTCTATTGGTTTTCAGTTTTTAATTTAAGACAAAAAGTTGAAGTGGGATGATGTATGCATTGAAACAAAATTCAATTTCAATATATTTACTGTCACATGAGTTTGATGGTATTACATAGATTTGTATTGTTCTTTGTTTTATTTGTTGGACAAAACTGAACACCTAACTACTATCGGGCGAGAAGTTGCTATGTTGGATTTACAACCATATGATACCGAGTTGATGTTTAAAATGTTTATGTTGTTATATGTAGTTAATACAAACATTTTAGCAGATTCCCAAAAGCACCACACCACTCGCTTAATGTGTTGTCCAATTATTGTCATCAGTGTAAACGCCGAAAAACCCACCAAAATGGTTGTTTATTCAATAGGTAAGATACGGAAATTGTCATTATCCAAACAAATAGATAAAACCATTGGGATCGTGTTTGGTTTTGAATATTGAGGTTTATTATTTAATGATAATGATAAGTTTATTAACGCACATAAGTTGTTATATGATACGACCTCTAGAGCAATGTTTAGTCTGTTCAAGATCTGAATAAAATTGTCGCTGTCCATAGATATTCAAGTTAAATTGTTTGATAGAATTGTTGCACCAAATTTGTTATATGGTTGAGAATTATATAAAGGCCCACATTTGGTTAATTTAGCAGCAAAAGTGCACCTTGGTTTTTATTAGATTATTCTGAAATTGAGAAAATCAACCCCAACGTGTATGGTTTTTGGCGAATTAGGCAAATTTCCATTAAATATCCAAGTTAAAGATAAAATATTCAGTTTTTTGTTCAAGTTGGTGGATTGTTAAAATAGTAATAAGTTTGCAAATGGTTTTTTTTTTAACCATTTTTGGTATTGCCATTATGCAAATAACACATAACAAGAATCTTATTTAAAACATGTTAAAATAACTTAAATGCTCTTGGTCTTAGTTGTTTTTAACATGACCAATTTAATTTAAAACAGTTTAAATTGAAAACGTTAAATTGCCTAAAAGATTTAATATATATAGTCGTGGATATCGGGATTAATGTAAAAAGAAACCTTTTGAATTATATGAATTGTTTAAAGGTACATTTACATTTGAGCATCATTTGAACATTATTCCCCATAACCTAGCACTTTCTTTGTTTCGCTTGATAACATTAAATCATAAATTGCCATTTCAAATAGAGAGAATATTAAATATACCACATAACCTAAGAATATGCATTAAATGCCAGTCTGGAGAACTCGCGGATCCCCCGTGGGTTAGGGGGAAGAATTTACCCGATGCTCCCCAGCATAAGAGTAAGAGGCGACAAACGGATTCTGTTTCTCCTTTTACCCTTGTTAAGTGTTTCTTGTATAGAATATAGTCAATGTTTGTAAAGATTTTAGTCAAGCAGTATGTAAGAAATGTTAAGTCCTTTGTACTGGAAACTTGCATTCTCCCAGTAAGATAATATATTGTACTACGTTGCAAGCCCCTGGAGCAAATTTTTGATTAGTGCTTTTGTGAACAAGAAACAATTGACAAGTGGCTCTATCCCATCTCCCCCCTTCCCTCCGTCGCGATATAACCTTGAATGGTTGAAAACGACGTTAAACACCAAATAAAGAAAAGAAAGAAAAGAACTCGCGGATGATGTCATTGTCATATATTTGAACATTTGAGGAAAATGTTGTTACCAGTCAATTTTTTTAGAAATTCAAACGCAGTAAAATTCAAAGAAAAAATTAAATTAAGAAAAAAAAGCGAAAGTTGTTGAACTTGATGTATTGTAAACTAGAGGAATACCCGGCTTCGCCGGGGTGAATCGCGAGACAGAGACAGACAGCGTTGCGGTTCATCACAATCACCTTTGCAGGCGAAGTCCTGTCAAACGGGATTGAGAATTTTAGAGCTTATTTCTTAGCCCTATATTATCTGTTGTGGCTTCTCAAATGCCAGAACATACAGACAGACAAAAGCCGCTAGACCCCATCACAAACAGAACTCTACAATCCACAGGTTTTTTCCCACACACACACACACAAACACACACACAGAGAAGCCGTATATATATATATATATATATATGTATATCTATATCTATAAATATATAGAGATAGGTGAGAGTGTATTTTTCGCGTGGCTATAAATTGATTCGACCTTTTCACTTTGACAGTAAGAACAACTGACGGGTGCAAGGGAAGCGTTCTGGACAGCGCAGTGACATTCTAAAAATAGTAACTCAGAAACGGGAATTTGGGGTGAACGGCGCGAGACAGAGACAGACAGCGTTGCGGTTCACCACAATCACATTTGAAGGCGAAGTCCTGTCAAACGGGATTGAGAATTTTAGAGCTTATTTCTTAGCCCTATATTATCTGCTGTGGCTTCTCACATGCCAGAACATATAGACAGACAAAAGCCGCTAGACCACATCACAAACAGAACTCTACAATACACAGGTTTTTGCCCACACACACACACAAACACACACACACACAGAGAAGCCGTATATATATATGCATATCTGTATCTATAAATATAGATAGATAGGTGAGAGTGTATTTTTCGCGTGGCTATAAATTGATTCGACCTTTTCACTTTGACAGTAAGAACAACTTACGGGTGCAAGGGAAGCGTTGTGGACAGCGCAGTGGACAGCGCAGTGACATTCTAAAAATAGTAGTAACTTACAAACGGGAAAGCCACACGAAGGAAGGGAGATAAACGCCAAACACTGGAGAAGATAAGGAAGAGTTACTTATAATGGTGAAATGAACACAAAAACCAAAATCAGTTCAGCGCTGCGCGCTGAGAGCACGTGTTGAAATATCTCATCGATGATATTGTGTCCGGGGTGTAGCTGAATACGGTGTCCAAATTTGAAAAAGATCCACCGAGAACTTTGGCGTTGTGATGTGGTGTAGCGGCTATGGTGTGTCGGTATGGGGGCCCGGGTAGCTGAGGTGGAACCAAAATAGCTGAGGTGGAACCAAAATCGGTTCAGCGCTGCGCGCTGAGAGCACGTGTTGAAATATCTCATCGATGAGGTTGTGTCCGGGGTCTCTCTGAATAAGCCCACCAAATTTGAAGCAGATCCATCGAGAACTTTGGCCGTGCATGGCGAATACACAAATACACAGATACACAGACACACACACAGACACAAGTCGTATATATATATAGAAGTTATTTTATGAAAGAAATATGATTATATGTAAGGTCTTTAAAAAAAAAAAAAATCAAGCACAAAAAAACACGTCCTGTTAACACATTTGTGTTGTATCTCTTTATAACAATTATATTTTTTTGATTGATTTGACTTGTTTTGTCATCAAATTCATGTAACCCTGGGGGTTCTTTGAAGTAAACATTGCCTTGGCGGGCCTTATTGTTTTCCAGCTTTTAAGTTGAAGTGGAATGATGTATGCATTCAAACTGCATACACTGTTGATGTATTTAGTGTCACATGAACTAAGTGTTTTGACATAGATTTAAGCAAGTTCCCTTGTCTATTGTTCTGCAGGTTTAAACCCGAGACAAAACGTTCGAGTGGGATAATGTATGCACGCTGTCTATTTCCCTTTCTTCTCCTGATTGTGATCGCAGGTAAGAAAATATGGCCATACTTGCGTCTCTCTGTCTTTCTGTCTCGCCATTTCCATAGCAACAGGAACATTTGTGATTGTACTATTATGCTTTTGATTGTAGTCTTTGTGATATGCGTAATGCGATGTGGTTTCAAAAGACAAATTTCCTTATTTTTGTACAATGAATATGGACATTAAAATAGTCATAACTTATCTTATCTATTGTCAGAGTACCAGTTATTCCATTCATTTAATACTAGACTGAATGGGTAAATGAGGGCGGGGGAGGAAGTTTGTCTGCCTATGAGTTTAAAAGATTGACTAAATGTATAAATGTCGTTTCATGCAATTTGATTTTTGAATAAAATTGCTTTTTGGTGCGAATAAAAAAAAAGATATAATTTTAGCCTACAAAAAATTCATGTCAATTTGCTATACTGTTCAAAAAAAGAAACGCATAGCTTGTAATATTTGGTTAATTTAGTTATATGGCTACAAGGATATCCACCAAACTGCAGAAAATGTTTATCTGGTCGTCGACCTTTTGTCCATTGCCACAAGTGAGCTCTGCACGTGACGCATGCGTTATCAGTGGCTACAATGTCAAAATTGCTCATTTGGCATGACCACTCGTCATGCTTCAGTGTAATCTCATGAAACTCGGGGAATATTGAGCTCTCACCATGTCTTTCAAAACCCATAAAAGCGGATTGTTCGCCACAAAGAAATCAGACGACAATTCAGCGACGAAAGATGGCCCGATTGAGCAGAGAAGACCGCCAAATTGCATTGGGTCGTTTACAAGCAGGCCAAAGTCAAAGTGCAATCGCCAGGCACTTCCACATGTCCCAGAGCACCATCAGTAGACTGTGGGTCAGGTTTCAAGCCACTGGCTCCGTTGCTGACTTGCCACGAGCGGGAAGACCAAGGGCGACAACTGCTGCTCACGACCGCTTCATACGGCTCCGCCACCTCCGG
>NC_090257.1:28369754-28394754 GCF_037325665.1 Littorina saxatilis
CATTCTTGAGATCTATATGCGAACACAAACACACAAACAAACAAACACATCGACCGAATCCTATACACACCCCTATACCGGGGGTGTAATAAACCTCTGAGAATGCAGGTTGTATACTTCCCTCCTCTCTCCTCCATACCCCCCACACACACACACACACACACACACACACACACACGTCGAGCCCTATCACTCTTGTCATGTTTGTGTCACAGTGCAAACGCAAAAAAACAATATGCATGGAGACGCTTGTACTCATCTCCGACATGCAAGAAGTCGGTCCGCAAAAATTAATGTGGTTGCCCATGTGATGCTTAAATTAGCATGAATTATGACTTGCACTGTGGCTTTACACCAAATATGGAAGATGAACGCAAAAAAAAGATCAAGAGATACAGACACAGAGATGGACAGACAGAAACACGCACGCACTCATGCACACACTAAACACACACACGTAAGCACGCATGCACGCTACGCACGCACGCACACACACACACACACACACACACACACACACGTACGCACGCATACACACACACACACACTCACGTACGCACGCACACACACACACACACACACACACACACGCACACACACACACATGTTTTATTTCCATTTATTACACCCCCGGTATAGGGGTGTGTATAGGATTCGCTTGATGTGTTTCTTTGTTTGTTTGGGTGTGTGTTTGTGTTCGCATATAGATCTCAAGAATGAACGGACCGATCGTCACCAAACTTGGTGAACAGGTTCTATACATTCCTGAGACGGTCCTTACAAAAATTGGGACCAGTCAAACACACGGTTAGGGAGTTATTGGTGGATTAAGATTCTACAAGGACTTATAGAGGCACATATTAATGGTCAAAGGGAAATAACCTTCTCAGTTGGTGGCAGTGAGAATGGTTATTTCCCTTTGACCAACGGGGGTGTTTTTCCTACCTCGGAGGAATTTCTTGTTTGTACATGAAATGTACGTACATTTATAAATATGAAAACAGCAAGCCTATGTCTCAGGGTGGTGTCTTTAACATATGTTAATCAAAATCATAAGTAAGCAAATGGCAGACGGATAAGTATAATGCAAAATAAAAACCAGTCAGAGAGATGAACACAAAAATATAATCCAAATTTAGTACCAGAAAAAAAGAAAAAGTTTGTATTACCGTTATCAGTTCGCTTGAAACTTACACGTGTTCCTTTAAAGGACCAGACCACGCTGTTTTAGCGTCAAAAACGCTTCGAATCGTGTTCCTGCGCGACCGAACACTTCCCGATGTTTGCAGTTAGTTAGAAAACCACTTTCTTACCGTCTTCAACAATGTTTGGTTTACTTCGGAATCTTCTAAGGCCGTAATCCGACGAATTTTGTGACCGAAGCGACGGATTTCTTCTCCAAAACGACCCGCCATTGTGCCGCGTGATCTTCGCGAGACTGGCTTATGAATAAATTATCCGTGACGTCACACCGTGTGGGGATGGTTGTTTACCAACATGACAACAAGCGTAACTGCAGACGAAATTGAACCGTACATGTTCGAACTACCGGTTTCTCTCCTCGAATCAAGCATGAAAGATGAGGGTGGAGGCCACTTCCAGCAGTAGTGAAACAGTGACGATGAAAATTGCGACACTGTTTGTCTCAGCGATCAAAGGTAAACACGCCCGCTCTCTGTGCTGAACTTATCGTCTGCTTTCGAGTCTGTGCTATTTTTTCACTCTCGCCTTGTCAACGCACTCGCGAATAAGTGGGATATTGTTTAAGTGTTCATGCATTGCATTCACGAGTAAAAGAACAACAGCTCATCGCAGTTTTAACTGTTCTTGATTATTTCAGAGACTGGTGTCAGAGTGGCCACTGTACCTGTTGTATTGTGTGGGAGGGGCAGATTTGAGAGAGAGAGAGGAAGCTAGCCTGAGGTACATTGTAGAATGAAAACTTGCAGGGGAGCAAGAATGCATCACCAGCCACGAAGGTGTACATACAACTTTTTTTGAGGTGCCTATATTTGTTTGATTGTTAAATGTATGTATTTGTTGTTGTTTTTAAAGGCTATCAAGAAAACTGTTGTCATTTAAATTTGTAACACTCAGTCACATATAGTTTCACACACACACACACACAAGATTAACTCACTTGCATGCCCACAGAAGAAGTTTGCTCTTCACATTGTTCTGTTGTTGTTTTTATAATGTAATCATTGTAACATCAACACTCAGTAATAACCAATATTACAACACAATCACTTTTTCATCAGAACTCACTCACATACTACATGACTTTGTATTAAACCCTGGTTTATGGACACTTGCATTTGTACTTTGCATGGGAAAGCAGCCTGTAGCAGTCAAAGTCTGGGCACTGTTGCATTGTAGTCTTGCTGTGTATGCAGAGCTTTGTTGTAGCTGCCATAGACCAGTGTTGCCATAGGCCAGTGTTAGGATCACCACCCCCTCAAACAGCTCGTTCAGTTAACCTGATGCCTGTTTTAGACAGAAAAAAAAGTTACCACAATCAGCAGAACTTTCACCGGAGAAAGGGCATCATTCTTTCATACTTTCTTTCTCATAGCTTTTTTTTGGTTTTTATAATCTCTTCATTACACTAAATAACATCCATCTTAAGACCTATTTTGAGCCTTAATTTAAGTTGACTAGTAATGATATTAATCATAATGTATTTATTTTTATAATGTACAAACTAGAGTATGTATGTGGATATGTGTGTGATGGTGCTGGTATGGATATGTGTGGTTTGGGTTATGTGTGTACTGATGTGTACATTTTATGTGTTTTGTATGTTTTACGAGTGCGATTTTATGTGATGTTATTCTGTACACCAGCCAAAACAAAATGTCTGGTATATTAGATAATAAACGCACCTTTAAATTTATTAGCGACTACACCCCGTCACCCTCCAGTCCCCCTCCCCCCCATTACACCCTACACTTTTAACATTGTATAAAAAATCATGCCCCAATATAGGTCCCTAGTTACCTGGGAGGACGTTAAGCTCCATAATCAACATCAACAACGTATTGAATTGAATTGAAAAGCTGGGGTTAGGAGGTCTAACTTCTTGAATTAAAGGGTTTTTTTTCTCAGGTGCATGTAGTTTTTTATTTGCTTGAAATCATGGTGTATTCTGGTTGTAAGAGAAGAGTCAATTTCCTTGTAAGCCTGCAAAATTAAAATTTGTCATTTTTGAAGTAGCCTACATTTTTGTAAGAGTCCAAAATAGTCCAGGATAAGGAGGAAAAACATAGGGTGGGTCAGGAAATCTGAAACATTGCATAGTTTTGTTTTGCCTATGTAGACACAAAAAGTACTTAGAGCACTTTTTCCCCCCCAAGAGAGCATAGCTTAGTTTTAATTATTTTAATGCCACTGTTAGCAAGAGGAGTACTACAGACAGCAATCAAACAGTGGGTTTTTTCTGTAGACATTGTTATTTCTGTTTAGGTGTTTCAGTAGTTTTCTATGCGGATAAATCATGCTGCATGATCACTAGAAACAATCCAGCTCTGTAGCATGCAAGTTTTTTAAAGGTTTTTTTCCCCATGTTACTCTGAGAGAAAAAAAACAACCCACAGAGATAAAGTTGAACTGGCAGTTTGACTGAAGCAGTGGTAATAACACAGAGTGCTCTTCCTACAATCAATTTTTTTATGTGGATGATGATGTCCACACATGTACTTGGTTGTATTATTTTGCTAGACTATGTGTTTCTGTTAGATATATCTGCTCACATGATTGTTGTTCATAATTTGACATTACATTTACTGCTGATCAAAATGTATTGTTGGAATAGGTCTGCTTAATATTCTGACTGCAGTTTTGTAATAAAATCAAATAACACAGATGTTTTAAGTATCAAAGTGCTTTTCACACACACACACACACACACACACACACACACACACACACACACACACACACACACACACACACACTCACACACTATGAGTATGACTGCAAACATGAATTTGTACTTGTATTAATTATAATTACTGTATTACAGAACCTGATCTGAAAAAAAGGACAACAGCAAATTATTCATGCAAGCTTAATTGCTGTATTAACGATTTCTTTATCCATTTAATACAACACTGAATTAGATAACAACTATAACAACGTGTGTGTGTTTGTGTGAATGTCTATGTGTATATGGACGGACACTGATTAAACCTGAGACTCATCGATTACCCAGGTGAGTGTAAAAGAGGGAGAGAGAGAGGGAACTTTAAGGTGGGTGCATGGGGACGGACATATAGTAACAGATATATATGTTTTAATCTGTAATCTTAACACATGTGCTTAAAATTAGGAACAGATGCCATTCCACTACAAATACTGTCAGTCTGACAAAAACGCCCAGTGACACTGAACCCCTATCCCTTACAGAACACATTCAGTATACATGTACTCACTTCCTTTCGTCTGCGTTTAGTGAAAGCAGATCGTTCTGATGACATTGGTATCCGGTTTCTGACCTCCTGTGAGTGGTCAACAATTGTCGGAACTGGAACTGCGTTAGGCAACAGCTGTTTTGTGTGTGCCAGGTTTTCTTGCCGGCTTAACTGCGTTCGCATTGGAAGAAAGTGTCGCGAAACACACAACATCGTGTTGGCCGTTTCCAGTTAATCAGTCTTGCTGCAGAAGTTGTAAGCCCATCGGAAAAAGGTGACAACTGATGCCTGAACCTTTTTTCTATACTTCATAGCTATCAGCAGCCGTGCGCATTCCTTCGGCGTGCTGTTGATGCTCGATTTAGGCAAACGCCCACTTGAGCGTAAGCTGTAACTTTCGGTTTCCAAACACTAAGTGACGTCACAGCCGGTTCTCGTCTACTGGCGGCCATTTCGAAGTCTCGTTTAGCAGACGAATTTGGCGGAACGTTTTTAATTAAATCACAATGATTAAGCTACGAATCGGTGAATTTCTTTACATTTTTGGAATCTTTAGGTGCATTTCTCTAACCTTCAGTCATCGGTTAGTGGTTCTAATAACCTTTAAAACAGCGTGGTCTGGTCCTTTAAGTCTAACCTCGCTTTTCCTATGAAAGTGTTCACACAAGGAAGAGGTTAGACCCTCGCGGACACATATTTAATTAATACGTCAACGAAATCGTTTTCTCCTAGAGGGTCACGGGACCCCCACTTTCAATTGTTAGAGGGTCCCAAGGGTCCAAAAGCCGAAAAGTCCTGGTGTACTTATAAAACATTGTGGTCACGAATAGTGTTCTGTGTGCAGTACCTGACGACTGCAGCCTGAAAAAGTATCTACGGTACGCACGATAAAGGAAATTAAGTGCGTCCCAGGACCCGCTCTTTTAAAGTTTAGTGCGTCCCGGGACCCCCTCCCTACATTTCTAGTACGTGTTTTCGGCTTCTTTTGCGTATATAACCCAGGGACGCGCACTTTGGAGAGCTAAGACTCAAACAAGCAAACAAAACAACAACAGGTTAAGAATAGGAATGCTGTAAGCTAATAGATCATTCACGACGTCCTCTGCCTGATGTGACTGACTATTAGGGTTTAACGTCCTCTGAGACCAACTGGTCTATATTGGGACAGGTATTGGTAATACGTTAAAGATATGGTGTGATACTTTGATTCGAACAAGCCCGCTGTGGCTGTCTTCTTCGACACACCAGCATTGGGTTTGTCTCGTCAAAGTATCGAAATACGATCATAATAATCGGAGACGAGAAAATGATGCATGCGTGTCTTCGTGTTTTCCAAGCCCTGAGACTTTCGCTGTGAACGTGGGATCTTTTTCGTGCGCATGTGTGCACACGGGGGTGTTCGGACACCGAAGAGAGTCTGCACAAAGTTGACTCCGAGAAATAAATCTCTCGCCGAACGTGGGGATCGAACCCACGCTGATAGCGACCAACTGGCTACAAAGCCAGCGCGCTACCAACTGAGCTACGTCCCCGCCCCTAGCCTGATGTGTCTGTTGTTCTGTTGGTCTGCAAGTCTTTTCGTTTCGTATTTTTCGCAAGCAAGCGATTTTTTTTATTCCTTCCGCAACGATTGTCTTTGACGTATGATTTATGACGGACAGATGTCGAGCAGAACTCAAGTGATAGACAGGACAAATGGCGGAGGAAGGAACGTCTTGCGAGTTCGACCCTGGGTCAGGGCGTTAGCAATTTCTCCCCCCTTTCCTAACCTAAGGTGGTGGGTTCAAGTGCTAGTCTTTCGGATGAGACAAAAAACCGAGCTCCCTTCGTGTACACTACATTGGGGTGTGCACGTTAAAGATCCCACGATTGACAAAAGGGTCTTTCCTGGCAAAATTGTATAGGCACAGATAAAAAATGTCCACCAAAATACCCGTGTGACTTGGAATAATAGGCCGCGAAAAGTAGGATATGCGCCGAAATGGCTGCGATCTGCTGGCCGATGTGAATGCGTGATGTATTGTGCAAAAAATTCCATCTCACACGGCATAAATAGATCCCTGCGCCTTGAGTCCGAGTCTGGAGATACGCACGCGATATAAGACTTCATATATAATTACCTCTGTAAACTTGTAGAGCGAGTTATTTTTCGATAAACACCCAGCAACCAAACAAATAACGAGCCAGCAACAGCCTGAATCCTCGATAGCGCAATGGGTTGAGAAGCTGTTCTGTGTCCCTTCGTTCTCTTTAAAGGCTTAATTTTCTTGTTCTTACTGGGGATGTTTGTTTGGTTGGTTTTTTGTTTGTTTGTTCGTTTGTGTGTTTGTGTTTTGGTGTGTGTGTTTTTCTCTCTCTATAAAGCCCCAGTCTGTCTCAAATGGTTTACAGAACGATTCAAATCTTCTCACAAAAACAGCAGTTCTAACCTAATCGAACACACTTGCAATAGCATTTAAAAGCATTGAATGACACAGTTCGTTTGAATGGTTATTTAGCTCGCGTAAGCCACACACCTGTTTTCGTGGTTTATCTAACCCCTGAGCCATCGTGAATCCGTGTGATCCACTTTCCTTTTTTTTCACAATTTAGTAGTTTGTGATTTCAATGCAACCCGCTGTATCTGCAATAGCACGTTATTGTGTACATCTCGATTTAAAACGCAACAAACGGCTGCGAGTCACACGAACTGAGCGGTGGCGGTTGACCGTTCAAAGAAACTGGCGACATGCAGAACATTCGTCTGCTATGAGAAACACGTCTTGCGGGACACGCTTCCGGGCTACCTTTTTTTATATTTAGTCAAGTTTTGACTAAATATTTTAACATCGAGGGGGAATCGAAACGAGGGTCGTGGTGTATGTGCGTGTGTGTGTGTGTCTGTGTGTGTGTGTGTGTGTGTAGAGCGATTCAGACTAAACTACTGGACCGATCTTTATGAAATTTGACATGAGAGTTCCTGGGTATGAAATCCCCGAACGTTTTTTTCATTTTTTTGATAAATGTCTTTGATGACGTCATATCCGGCTTTTCGTGAAAGTTGAGGCGGCACTGTCACGCCCTCATTTTTCAACCAAATTGGTTGAAATTTTGGTCAAGTAATCTTCGACGAAGCCCGGGGTTCGGTATTGCATTTCAGCTTGGTGGCTTAAAAATTAATTAATGACTTTGGTCATTAAAAATCTGAAAATTGTAAAAAAAAATAAAAATTTATAAAACGATCCAAATTTACGTTTATCTTATTCTCCATCATTTGCTGATTCCAAAAACATATAAATATGTTATATTCGGATTAAAAACAAGCTCTGAAAATTAAATATATAAAAATTATTATCACAATTTTTTTTCGAAATCAATTCAAAAACACTTTCATCTTATTCCTTGTCGGTTCCTGATTCCAAAAATATATAGATATGATATGTTTGGATTAAAAACACGCTCAGAAAGTTAAAACGAAGAGAGGTACAGAAAAGCGTGCTATCCTTCTTAGCGCAACGAATACCCCGCTCTTCTTGTCAATTCCACGGGCACTGCCTTTGCCACGGGCGGTGGAGTGACGATGCTACGAGTATACGGTCTTGCTGCGTTGCGTTGCGTTCAGTTTCATTCTGTGAGTTCGACAGCTACTTGACTAAATATTGTATTTTCGCCTTACGCGACTTGTTTATATTTAGTCAAGTTTTGACTAAATATTTTAACATCGAGGGGGAATCGAAACGAGGGTCGTGGTGTATGTGTGTCTGTCTGTCTGTGCGTGTGTGTGTGTGTGTGTGTGTGTGTGTGTGTGTAGAGCGATTCAGACTAAACTACTGGACCGATCTTTATGAAATTTGACATGAGAGTTCCTGGGTATGAAATCCCCGAACGTTTTTTTCATTTTTTTGATAAATATCTTTGATGACGTCATATCCGGCTTTTCGTGAAAGTTGAGGCGGCACTGTCACGCTCTCATTTTTCAACCAAATTGGTTGACATTTTCGTCAAGTAGTCTTCGACGAAGCCCGGACTTAGGTATTGCATCTCAGCTTGGTGGCTTAAAAATTAATTAATGACTTTGGTCATTAAAAATCGGAAAATTGTAAAAAAAATATTTTAAAAAAAAAACGATTCAAATTTACGATCATCTTATTCTCCATCATTTTCTGATTCCAAAAACATATAAATATGTTATATTTAGATTAAAAACAAGCTCTGAAAATTAAAAATATAAAAATTATTATCAAAATTAAATTGTCGAAATCAATTTAAAAACACTTTCATCTTATTCCTTGTCGGTTCCTGATTCCAAAAACATATAGATATGATATGTTTGGATTAAAAACACGCTCAGGAAGTTAAAACGGAGAGAGGTACAGAAAAGCGTGCTAACCTTCTCAGCGCAACTACTAAACCGCTCTTCTTGTCAATTTCACTGCCTTTGCCATGAGCGGTGGACTGACGATGCTACGAGTATACGGTCTTGCTGAAAAATGGCATTGCGTTCAGTTTCATTCTGTGAGTTCGACAGCTACTTGACTAAATATTGTATTTTCGCCTTACGCGACTTGTTTAAACTTTCAAAACTTCGAGTTGTACTGATCTTGTCTTGGTGAAAAAAGAATTATCTTATGATTTAAGAATGTTTGCGTAAATTAATAAGCTGTCAATTTATTATTTAGATTTTAAAAGTTAGGTCTAGCGCAAACACGAGCCGTCCGATTGTCTGACAGACAATCTGGCTGGCCGCGCAAAAATGAATTCTTTGAAAATTGCTCGCTCATTACGGAGTGCACCAGGGATGTTCTCAAGCGGTGAGTGTTTAAACGAAAGGGTGTTTGTACTGTGAAAGCCTGACAATGTCTGTGATGGTTTACGGGAAGCTGAGTGTGCCTTTGAGGTCTTTTCAGGGAGTACAACTGTACCGGCTCTGTGACTAGTCTTGGCTGACCGAGGCTACAAAAGTTCACCTCTACTGACGAAGGACTTAGTGTCCATGTTGTCTGTCATGCATTATGTCGGCAGATTGTGACACGCGAGAAAGGGGGTCGCCCTGATAAGTAATAGGTGCATAAAACTAAGGGTAGATCAGCGCTTGCAATGAAAACTAATTTATGTGCTGCCAGAAGTGGAATGCGTGTGGCAGGGTAAACAGATAGATGGCTTTAATTGTCTGGCAGTTTATCCCGTCTTCAAGCTTTTAGACAGTCCATCTGACGGGCGCAGTGGCCTAGTGGATCAGATATCGGCTTCCTAATCGAAAAGTTGTAAGTTCAAATCCCGGCCGCGGCCGCCTGGTGGGTTAAGGGTGGAGATTTGTCCGATCTCCCAGGTCAACGTATATGCAGACCTGCCAGTGCCTTATCCCCCTTTATGTGTAAACGAAAGCACAATATCAAGTGCGCACGGAACAGATCCTGTAATTCATGTCACAGTTCGATGGGTTATAGAAACACGAAAATACCCAGCATGCTTCCCCCGAAAGCGGCGTATGGCTGCTGCCTGAATGGCGGGGTAAAAACGTTCATACACGTACACACCCACTCGTGCAAAAAATATGAGTGAACGTGGGAGTTTCAGCCCAAGAAGAAGTAGTAGCAGAAGAAGAAGAAAAGACAACCCATGCGCCCATCTGTCTGTCTGTCTGCTGGTGTATGTCAGTATAGCTCTGGTTGTATTGCCCAGTGTTTGTGTAAACCTGAAATTCTCTGTATTTGTCCGTACTGAATAGCAGCTAGCTTTTTTTCCAGGGAGAAATTAAAGCAACCCAAAAAGACGATGGTCAGAAATAACTCAGAAAAGCTACAGAGAGAGACAGAGACAGAGACAGAGGGGTTGCCAGCGAAGGTGCGTCGTTTTGTGAAGTGGCATTACATTTATAAGAGGAGAAAAACAAGGTCAGGTCAGGAGAGGTCATATCGCTTAGTCCCGTGAGATGACGTCACCAAAATAGACGAATTCCGAAAATAACTCTGTCAAGTATGTAGAGGTTGTGACAGAGTGATTACCCTTGCTTTTTCTTGGACAAACACTCGACACGTGGTTCCTGTACACGTGTACGAGACACATCCTTTCGCTACTGAGTGACTGGCAAATAATGTCACGTGGGACATAATGTCATGTCACGTCGGGACACTTTACCACGTGACATTAAAAGCTAGTCACTAGCGAAAGGGTGTGTCTCAAACACGTGCACAGGAACCACGTGTGAATTATTTGCCCAAGAAAAAGCAATGGTAATCACTCTGTCACAACCTTTACAATCCTGACAGAGTTATTTTCGGAATTAGTCTACTTCGGTGAAGTTAACTCACAGCACCAAGTGATATGACCTCTCTTGACCCGACCTTGTTTTTCTCCTCTTATAAATGTAATACCTCTTCACAAAACGGTGCACCTTCGCTAAAAAAAACACTCTGTCTCTGTCTCTCTCAATCTGTCTCTGTCTCTCTCATTCTGCTTGGCTGCCTGCTTGTCTGTCTGTCTGTCTTAATATGTCTTTTTGTCTGTTTCTGTCTGTCTTTGTCTCTGTCTCTCTCTCTGTCTCTCTCTCTCTCTTTCTCTCTCTCTCTCTCTCTCTCTCTCTCTCTCTCTCTCTCTCTCTCTCTCTCTTCTTCTTTTTTTCAGTCTTTTTTGGGCCCCCCTCCTCTCTCTCTCTCTCTCTCTCTCTCTCTCTCTCTCTCTCTCTCTCTCTCTCTCTCTCCCCCCTCCCCTCTCTCTGTCTCTCTGTCTCTGTCTCTGTCTCTCTCTCTCTCTCTCTCTCTCTCTCTCTCTCTCTCTCTCTCTCTCTCACTATCTGTTTTTTGTGTGTATTTGCTTGGTATTTTAACATCTATAAAACGTTTTATCATTAGCGAGGGCAGGATGTAAGAAAGCCCCTGTTTGATAATGCCATTACCCTCGTTGATAAAGAATTTGTCTTGTCTTGTCTTGTCTTGTCTCTCTCTGCATTTCCTAAGGTTCCCCAGTCTCAACTAACGTCTTAAGTACGCACATGACGTACATACCGGACAGAGTGCCAGCATGCAAGTCTTGTACGGATCAATAACGTGATGCCACACTCCAAAGCACTGTCTTCCAACCTGCGGCACAATCCTTGACCTCGGATTTACCGTCATGCAATGCTACAAGGCGATGGATCAAATCTGATGCCAGCGTGAACCTCTCCTCCGCCACCCCCCACCCCCCTCGCACTTTTGTGACTTATTACATACACATTGTAATATGGTAAAAGTAATACTGTTTACTGAAGTGTTACACTTTTGAACACACTTTCTGTAACCAGTTGTGAACAATGTGTGAGATACTACATTGTATATGATTCTATTAGCAAAAGTAGCACACATGGAAAGCACTTAATAATGTTTATCATAATTATGTGCTAATTTTTTTCAGTAGAATTGGATAGTTCGTCACACAGTGTTCACAAATGGTGACCCTCCACCACGGAATGAGTCGCATGTCACCTTTGCATGATTTTCATATTTGTACATTTTCCTAAAGAGTTTTTTATGCTCTATCCAGTGGTGAAAACCGTTTTAGAAAAGAGCAAAAACTGTTTGAGTTATAAGCCTGTGACTAAGGTGACCCTCACACTGTTACCAGACACTCCCCGGACTTATATTAAGCCTAGCGCAGAACCGCGCGAGGTGACATGCGACTCATTTCGTGGTGGAGGGTCACAATTTTGGTTACAAAAACTGTGTTGAAAAGTGGAACGCTTCAGTTTACATTGTAATAAAGTTGCTTCAAGTCGTGTGTGCGCAGCACCGTAAAGATTTAACCAGAAAGAATTAGTGTGTGTTGAATATATTTCAAGACTTTTAACAACAAAACGGGTTGAAAACGAAGGAAAAGAAGAAAAGACAAAAACTCAACAATCCAAATATAAAAGGAATACCAAGAAAAACGCATATAAGTCTTGTGTGGACAAAACTTTAAAAATCATGCAAGTACCGGTATAATATAGGCCTACATTTGCCAGTGAAAAACTAGTTTATAGAATTTATACGTCGAGATAAACATCAAAAGGACTTCTGTTCTATAAATACAAAAGGTTAAGCTTATGAGAGAGTTAAGATGCATTTCTTTAAGGATTGTTTGAGTATTGTGGAAAAAATAAAAGATGCATTGTGAAATTCTTAATAATGAATTCAACGCGTGATGTAATTTTTGTGTGAAGTATGCAGGGTCATGCGATGAAAACTTGGCCTTATACTTTGTGTAAAGCAGGATCAAGGCCAATCTCGTAAACTTACTGCATTGTTTATCGCGTCTGACTGTGTGACGGAGACATACGCTGACACGGACGACTTAATCATCTTGAGTGAAAAATGTATCTGTTGTGCATTTCTCAACTTGAAGTAACATACAAAGTTTACATGTGAACAAATTACAACGCTGAAGAAACGCACAGCTCATGACGTCAAAGCTTATCACTTGTGGTTCCATTTTAGTTCTACTTTATGACGTGACGCCAGGAAAAAGGCGTTGGGTGGCACGAAGCATTACGCTGTATGACTAAAAACGACGCAAAAAGCTATTTACATACTCACATAAACCAGACATAGATATTTGGCCAAGATACCTTTTTTCCCGTATAAAGGAACTGGTACTTCTTCTTCTTCTTCTTCGTTCATTGGCTGAAACTCCCACGTTCACTCATGTTTTTGCACGAGTGGATTTGTACGTGTATGACCCATCATTCAGGCAGCATACGCCGATTTCGGGGGAAGCATGCTGGGTATTTTCGTGTTTCTACAACCCACCGAACTCTGACATGGATTACAGGATCTTTTCAGTGCGCACTTGGTCTTGTGCTTGCGTGTACACACGAAGGGGAATAAGGCACACACTGGTCTGCACATAAGTTTTCCTGGGAGGTCGGGAAAATCTCAACCCTTAACCCACCAGGCGGTCGCGGCCGGGATTGGAACTCACGACCTTCCGATCGATTATGAGGCCGATGTCTTATCCACTAGGCCACTGCGCCCGTCGGACCTGGTACAACTTAGCACAAATGTGACCCTCCACCATGGAATAAGTCGCATGTCATCTTTGCATGATTTTCATATTTGTACATTTTCCTAAAGAGTTTTTTTATGGGCACCCATTTAATGAACCAAAAGAAGAGATGGTTCTACCCAAAAAATAGATGCTTTCACCAAAAGAAAAGATGGCTTGAGTGACAAAGAATTAAAGAACCGAAAAAAAATATGATCCGCCAAAAGAATTGCTGTCTGAACAAAAAATAAAATAAATTGGCAAAAGCAAATATACTCCGGCAAAAAAAAATATAATCAGGCAAAAGATTAACTACTTCGGGCAAAAGAAAATATAGTTTCAACAAAAGAATGAATAGTCATTCTCCAACACAGTGAAACACAGTGTGAGTGGTGGTCATTGTTTTGACTCACTGATTTCGCTTAAGCAGAGGTGATTTGTGATCACAAATTCAGCTGAATCAAGCAAGAACACAGATTCTGTCAGTTGAAAATGGAGTTTGAAGGTGGAGAGATGGATTTTGAGAGGATCGATCCAGTGAGATTTGATAATGATACGTCGGAGTCTGACAGTGAGCCACGACGAAAACAATCAGTTTTTCTGCAACTGTCCGGAGTTCCTCAAGTGCTACGTGTGTCATCATTCCATGGGCATTGAAATTCGTCTGGAGGTGACCAACCCCCCTGCCCAGGCCAAGACCATCCCAATCGGCCAGAAGCGAAAGCGCGGGCGCCCAAAGCTGTCGAGGCAAGCGCTTATCAGGCAGTGAACACTGATTTTGACTGCTCTATACACTGATTTTATTATTTTCATTTAACTTTCTTTGGACGTACAATGGTGCGGGCATTCAAGTGACACTATTTTGTCTCTGAAAGTACACTAAACTTGGTATGTTTTGCTGACAGTAGCTATTTTGTTGTTGAAATAATTCGGTTTTTTGTTGAGAATTCTTTTGCACATCTCATTTCCATTTTTGGTAGAACCAATCGTTTTTTTGCTAGAAGCATCTATTTTGTGGGTGGAAACATCCGATTTTTTGTTGGAATATCTTTTGCTAACTAAGCAATTCTTTTGGTGAAAGCATCTATTCTTTTGATGATTTAATTTATTGCCTTTTTTATGCTCTATCCAGTGGTGAAAACCGTTTTAGAAAAGAGCGAAAACTTTTCTAGTTATAAGCCTGTGACTAAGCTGACCCTCACACTGTTACCAGACACTCCCCGGACTTTTATTAAGCGTAGCGCAGAACCGCGCGAGGTGACATGTGACTCATTTCGTGGTGGAGGGTCACACATCTGCCCAGGCCCTTTACCTGGGATTTAGAGCAACCTTCCTCTAGCCACAAACTAAACATCAACAACCTGGCTTTTATCTGTCCTGAATTGTCACATTTGGCTGAATATTGCAGGTTGAAACTATACGTATATTTGCGTCAGTTACGAAGTAATCAAGCAACAATTCCCGTTCTGACTCTCGAACGTCGGTATTTGTCCAAGTGGACGGATGATGGTACCCCATGATTGTATCGGCCTGTGGACGATCGAATCTGTTGTGGTTTGCATGATGAATTACACATACGGGATGGGAACTTTTATGACTTGCATGCAATTCAGATCTGGCAATAAAGACATTGATTATTTACCTATTTATGAGACAGAACTGGGATGTGATGAATAACTCGATTCCACTAGCATGCAGCAGTGTCAACCGTTTAACCTCTTGAATATGCAAAACAGAAAGATAGGACGAGAAATGGGAAACAAACCCATAAATATCATGCAAGGTATCGATTGAACATGGAGTTCCATGCTTTAACCTTGTTTGTGCGGCTGACCCAGAAATGTTAAAAAAATGAAGATTAGGCCAACAACAAAAAATAGTCTGTTTACGGTAACATAGGCAAAAAAAATAGGGTCAGTAGGTCGGGATTTTGTATTCTAATTTTTCTTTTCCCAAAAATACATATTTTTAAGTTATTTTGCCAAAACACAAAGACTTTTTAAATTTTTTTTTATTTCCCCCAAATGCCCCCCAAAAAAGTCTAGGGTCGCGCGAAAAAATAGGGTCGGTCGGGATACCGTAAACAGACTATTTTGTGTGTGTGTGCCTTACAACAAAAGCTAGAGTGTAATGATACATGAATGTTTCTTGTATTTTGACCAAAAACGCCTTTTGACACATATCTCGACAGTCGTTGTTCGGTTCGACCGCGGGCGAGTTCTCGTACAACCGTCTTGATCTGTGTCAAATATTAGTCCCCCCCCCCCCCCCCAAAAAAAAAAAAAAAAATTCTAATGTCAAAAATAAAAATAATTTATGATATCAAATATTAGCCCAGAAATCGGCTGAATATTTTGTCAGATAAGTTTTCGTCTGTACAAAGAGTGTGTGTCTGTCTGAGCGCTGGGTCGAAATATCTGTGAACGTCACGTATTGTTTTGTCAATAATTGAACGTTTCAACAACATGATTTTCTTGTTCTTTGATTCTGTAACAAAGACACACAAAATAACAGGAATAGGTCCGAGGTTCGTCGCAGTATTGTGTTGGCGTGCTTTCTGGGCTAATTGGTGACGTCATTGCAAGTCTGCGGTTCTCGTGACGTCTGATCTTCTCTGGTATGACGTCACAACTAAGTCTAACACCGTTGACATGAAGAAAAACAAGTCGCGTAAGGCGAAAATACAATATTTAGTCAAGTAGCTGTCGAACTCACAGAATGAAACTGAACGCAACGCAACGCAGCAAGACCGTATACTCGTAGCATCGTCACTTCACCGCCAGTGGCAAAGGCAGTGCCCGTGGAATTGACAAGAAGAGCGGGGTATTCGTTGCGCTAAGAAGGATAGCACGCTTTTCTGTACCTCTCTTCGTTTTAACTTTCTGAGCGTGTTTTTAATCCAAACATATCATATCTATATATTTTTGGAATCAGGAACCGACAAGGAATAAGATGAAAGTGTTTTTAAATTGATTTCGAAAAAAAAATTTTGATAATAATTTTTATATATTTAATTTTCAGGGCTTGTTTTTAATCCGAATATAACATATTTATATGTTTTTGGAATCAGCAAATGATGGAGAATAAGATAAACGTAAATTTGGATCGTTTTATAAATTTTTATTTTTTTTTACAATTTTCAGATTTTTAATGACCAAAGTCATTAATTAATTTTTAAGCCACCAAGCTGAAATGCAATACCGTACCCCGGGCTTCGTCGAAGATTACTTGACCAAAATTTGAACCAATTTGGTTGACAAATGAGGGCGTGACAGTGCCGCCTCAACTTTCACGAAAAGCCGGATATGACGTCATCAAAGACATTTATCCCAAAAATGAAAAAAACGTTCGGGGATTTCATACCCAGGAACTCTCATGTCAAATTTCATAAAGATCGGTCCAGTAGTTTAAGTCTGAATCGCTCTACACACACACACACACACACGCACGCACGCACATACACCACGACCCTCGTTTCGATTCCCCCTCGATGTTAAAATATTTAGTCAAAACTTGACTAAATATAAAAACGAGAAAAGGGGTGACTGCATGACAGTTGCTCTACGCACATGCTAATCACTTTTCCACCTGACCTCCCGGAAAGGGAAAGAGAGGTGGGGGTAAGAGATCGAGAGACGCATAGAGAGAGAGAGAGAGCCAGAAACAGCTAGGAGAGAAAGAGACAGAGACAGAGAGACACAGAGAGAGACAGATTAAGAGAGCGTCTGTCTGTCTTTCTGTTTGGCTGTCTGTATGGCTGTTTGTTCTTTCAGTCGCATATGTTATCCAGCATGACGATGTTTTATAGAGTAAATGACTCAGCAAAGCAGCCTCAATAAAGCACTATCTTGCCAACAGAAATGCTGATCGAGCATGTGGCAGTACATGCATCACAGAAATACGATGCTGTCCAGAGTTGACATACGTGTGATGGTAGCGATGGTCAGTGGTGGTCAACAGTACATTCCACTGTTCATCAAAGAGCCGTGTATTGATGTACTGTCCTAGCTGTCACTCATTCTGTCTCGTATTGCCCCATGCGGTGTTCCATGACAAGGGCGTGGTCTTGGGGGCAGTGTGTTTTGCTGTCTGTCAGTGATGGGTGTGGACTTTCCTTTGTCTGACGTATAGCCTGGTCGTCTAGACAGGTTGATGTTATCTTTCGAAGTTGTTTATCCTCCGTCTGTCCTCTCCCCATCATCCTGATCATCATCGTCGTCGTCGTTGTCATTGTCGTCGTCGTCATCGTCGTGACCATCGTCATCATCCTAATCATTGTCGTCGTCATCGTCATCACTACCATCAGTGTCATCATCAACGTCGTCGTCGTCGTCGTCTTCATCGTCGTCCTTATCATCCTCATCATCACCATCATCATCATCTTCATCATCATCATCTTCATCATCATCATCTTCATCATCATCATCATCTTGATCAACACCATCATCATCTTCACCATCATCATCATCTTCATCATCATCTTCATCATCATCATCATCATCTTGATCAACATCATCATCATCATCTTCACCATCATCATCATCTTCATCATCATCTTCATCATCATCATCTTCATCATCATCATCATCTTGATCAACATCATCATAATCATCATCATCATCATCATCATCATCTTCATCATCATCATCTTCATCATCATCATCATCATCATCATCATCATCATCATCATCATCATCATCATCATCTTGATCAACATCATCATCATACTCGTCGTTGTCATCATCAATATGACGTACAACCAGCAACAATAACAACACCATGCATTCTAGAAATAGCAACGTGTCTTATGCCATAAAAGTGTGTCCCGGCTAGGCAGTGTACGTTTCATGACATTTGGATAGTGATTTTTGCTTTCTGTTTTAACCAAAAAATCTGTATACCACTGACAAATAACTGTAGGTTCATGATGTTTGATAGAATATTTCTGTACCACCGTAACGTTATCTCCGTTTTTACATTTAGTCAAGTTTCGACTAAATGTTTTAACATAGAGGGGGAATCGAGACGAGGGTCGTGGTGTATGTGTGTGTGTGTGTGTGTGTGTGTGTGTGTGTGTGTGTGTGTGTGTGTGTGTGTGTGTTTGTGTGTGTGTATGTGTGTGTCTGTCTGTCTGTCTGTCTGTCTGTCTGTCTGTGCGTGTGTGTGTGTGTAGAGCGATTCAGACCAAACTACTGGACTGAACTTTATGAAATTTGACATGAGAGTTCCTGGGAATGATATCCCCGGACGTTTTTTCCTTTTTTCGAGAAATACCTTTGATGACGTCATATCCGGCATTTTGTAAAAGTTGAGGCGGCACTGTCACACCCTCATTGTTTAATCAAATTGATTGAAATTTTGGCTAAGCAATCTTCGACAAAGGCCGGACTTCGGTATTGCATTTCAGCTTGGTGGCTTAAAAATTAATTAATGACTTTGGTCATTAAAAATCTGAAAATTGTAAAAAAAATATTTTTTTTTATAAAACGATCTAAATTTACGTTCATCTTATTCTTCATCATTTTCTGATTCCAAAAACATATAAATATGTTATATTTGGATTAAAAACAAGCTCTGAAAATTAAAAATATAAAAATTATGATCAAAATTAATTTTTCGAAATCAATTTAAAAACACTTTCATCTTATTCCTTGTCGGTTCCTGATTCCAAAAACATATAGATATGATATGTTTGGATTAAAAACACGCTCAGAAAGTTAAAACGAAAAGAGGTACAGAAAAGCGTGCTATGAAGCACAGCGCAATCGCTACCGCGCCAAACAGGCTCGTCACTTTCACTGCCTTTTGCACTAGCGGCGGACTACGTTCAGTTTCACTTTCATTCTGTGAGTTCCACAGCTTGACTAAATGTAGTAATTTCGCCTTACGCGACTTGTTTTTGTTCAGATCGCCTCATTCCAAACACAACAATTTTGGACCCAGTCTGGAGTACTTTTACGGGGTGTTATAATAATAATAATACGAATATTTATAACGCGCACATATCTCACCAACAGGCGACTCAAGGCGCACATACACTCGTTCACACACACGGAGACTTAAAGTCACTAGCACACACACACACCATCAAACATTAAAATATGTACAGTTATTCAGGGTGGGATGGGGTGGGCAGTGTATAATGCATGGATTATTTGGAAAAAAGGAATGTCTTGAGTGCAGATTTGAATGATTCGAGGGACTGTTGTTGGCGGAGGGGGAGAGGTAGTGTGTTCCATTGGCTAGGTGCTTGGAAAGAAAATGAGCGTTGACCTGCTGTTTTGAGTTTGGTGTTGGGGATGTTGAGCTTGAGGGAGTCGGCAGATGATCTGAGTGTTCGTGAAGGGACATAGAGAGAAAGAGAGTCGGAGAGATAGGCAGGGGCGAGACCATGGAGGCATTTGTAGGTGAGAGTGTTGATTTTGTAGGTGATACGGGCAGGAACGGGCAACCAGTGGAGCTGGTTTAGGAGGGGGGTGATATGATCTCTCTTTTTCTTTCGTAGGACAAGACGGGCAGAGCTATTTTGAATGCGTTGGAGACGAGAGATAGAAGAAGAGGGAAGACCCGCCATGTTATGTTACTTCAATTTTAGTTTCCATGTAAATGAAAACTGCAAATGACGTCATGGAGGTTCTGGAAGGAAGGAAAGAGCATCTTTTGTTTCAGAAAAAGAGGTTACCGACTTAACAGGTCAAAGTACCGCAAACACATTTTTAAAGTCGATATTCTCCTTCTTATTAGCTGTTCTTCACATTCGACAAAAAAGTGTGTGTGTGTGAGTGTGTATGTGTATGAGTGTGAGTGTGTGTGTGTGGATGTGTGTGTGTGTGTGTGTGTATGTGTGTGTGTGTGTTTGGGTGTGTGTGTGTATGTGTGTGTGTATGTATGTATGTGTGTGTGTGTGTTTGGGTGTGTGTGTGTGTGTGTGTGAGTGTGTTGTGGTGACCTAAAAGGGTGTTAACCGCGGATTACACCGGTCAGTGTCACGTCCAGCCAACTACCGAACGTGACCAGATATCGTTTTCCTCAGTCCAACACCTCCCTCCTCCTCCCCGTTGTCTCCCCCCACCCCCCCCTTTACCCTCTCTTTTTGACGTAGGGGAAGGGCTCCTAATATGGACCACCTTTTGTTTCATGCAGATGTGACAGGGGAGGCTACCGCTCCTTACACAGCAGACTCTGCACCCGAGCTGTTGGCCTTTAAGTCAACACCGGTGGATTGTGGAATTCTGTTTGTGATGGGGTCTGGTGGTTTCCGATTGTCCATGTTCATGGAAACCTTCGGGTTTGCATAACAGTTTTTATAGGACTAAGAAATTAGCCCTAACATTTTCAATCCTGTTTGATTGCACTTCGCCTCCCGAGGTGATCTTAGTGTTACGGTACTCGGTTATATCTGGCGCTGCGATATGTTCAGGTAATGGCATAATATGACCACTGAACATTTTCGTGCTGTTCCCATTCTGCGAACTTGGGATGGACAGTGGTCCCCCGGTTCGGAACTTCGGGACGAAGTTCATTCAAACGGGGGCGATTGTGACAGGGGAGGCTACCGCTCCTTTCACAGCAGACTCTGCACCCGAGTTGTTGGCCTTTAAGTCAACACCGGTGGATTGTGGAATTCTGTTTGTGATGGGTTCTGGTGGTTTCCGATTGTCTGTATGTTCATGGAAACCTTCGGGTTTGCATAACAGTTGTTATAGGGCTAAGAAATTAGCCCGAACATTTTCAATCCTGTTTGATTGCACTTCGCCTCCCGAGGTGATCGTAGTGTTACGGCACTCGGTTACACTGATAACTAGCTTGTTTTCTTGCGAAGAAGTTTCATTTTGTGTTTGGTAGTCCTCTCTTTGGTTAACCGTTAGGCCTAATTAGAGTGAAATAGCTTTGATAGACCTTCAGCAAAACTTAAATACAGAAAAAATCACAGAGGGTCCATATCATGAGCCTGGGCGCCTAATATGGACCAGTGAAGCGGCCTGCACGAATCACTGTAAAAAGCTCCATATACTTCAAAATAACATGATACAACTTAGTGTACAAGTCAGCCCAATTAAAATATGCTCTAGATTTATCTGTTTCGGGTTGATGAGAGCATTATTTGAAGCACACCAGGAAACTAAAGAAGCTTATCAAAAACAGAGTGAAAATAAGTGAAATTATCAACTTCCACGAAAAAAAGACTTTTTGTTGCATTTTTTTTAAATCTCGAGGGCTAGTTATAGGTTATTTCCAGCAAGCTTCTTAATGAATTAATGAAAATAGCCTTTAGCTTTTATTTTCTTCGATTTGTTGAAGGTGGTCCATATTAGGGGACTCGCACATACTTTGAGATTTTGCTATTATTTTTTGTTTGCAGTAGAAACTCGGGGTCAACACTGCTAAAATGTAACAAATACGGTTTTAGCTGTCATATATAGCAATTTTTGTGTGATAAAAGCTTTGGCTGTGGACAGAAACGAGTCCGTTTTAGGCGGCAAATTTAGAGTGAACGCTGCCAAAAGTGAAAAACAAGTCGCGTAAGGCGAAAATACAATATTTAGTCAAGTAGCTGTCGAACTCACAGAATGAAACTGAACGCAATGCAACGCAGCAAGACCGTATACTCGTGGTCCACCGCTCACGGCATAGGCAGTGAAATTGACAAGAAGAGCGGGGTAGTGGTTACGCTATGCTGCATAGCACGTTCGTTTTAACTTTCTGAGCGTGTTTTTAATCCAAACATATCATATCTATATATTTTTGGAATCAGGAACCGACAAGGAATAAGATGAAAGTGTTTTTAAATTGATTTCGAAAAATAAATTTTGATAATAATTTTTATATATTTAATTTTCAGAGCTTGTTTTTAATCCGAATATAACATATTTATATGTTTTTGGAATCAGCAAATGATGGAGAATAAGATAAACGTAAATTTGGATCGTTTTATAAATTTTTATTTTTTTTTACAATTTTCAGATTTTTAATGACCAAAGTCATTAATTAATTTTTAAGCCACCAAGCTGAAATGCAATACCGAACCCCGGGCTTCGTCGAAGATTACTTGACCAAAATTTCAACCAATTTGGTTGAAAAATGAGGGCGTGACAGTGCCGCCTCAACTTTCACGAAAAGCCGGATATGACGTCATCAAAGACATTTATCAAAAAAATGAAAAAAACGTTCGGGGATTTCATACCCAGGAACTCTCATGTCAAATTTCATAAAGATCGGTCCAGTAGTTTAGTCTGAATCGCTCTACACACACACACACACACACAGACAGACAGACACACGCACATACACCACGACCCTCGTTTCGATTCCCCCTCGATGTTAAAATATTTAGTCAAAACTTGACTAAATATAAAAAGAGAAAAAGCCTAACGGTTTTAAGATTTCTGTTTCTGCAACTGTTTTGATATGTGCAAGTTATTCAGAGAGGGTGAATACAGCGAATAAAACTTTTTTTGAGCGCTCTAGCGCCGTTCGTTTGTCAGAACAGAAGATGGTCCATATTAGGAGCCGGTCCATATTAGGAGCCCTTCCCCTAACATCTAGATGTCATTTCGCATCTTGTTGTATGCTAATTTCTCTGCGATTCTGTCTGTCTGTCTGTCTGTTTCTTTTTACTTCTCCCGTATATACGGGATAGTACGTATAGGTTTTACTCTGTCTGTCTGTCTGGCTGGCTGGCTGGCTGGTTGGCTGGCTGGCTGGCTGGCTGGTTGGCTGGCTGGCTGGCTGGCTGGCTGGCTGGCTGGTTGTCTGGCTGGTTGGTTGGTTGGCTGGTTGGCTGGCTGGTTGGTTGGCTGGCTGGTTGGCTGGCTGGTTGGCTGGTTGGCTGGCTGTCTGGCTGGCTGGCTGGCTGGCTGGTTGTCTGGCTGGCTGGCTGGCTGGCTGGCTGGCTGGCTGGCTGGCTGGCTGGCTGGTTGGTCTGTCTGTCTGTCTGTCTGTCTGTCTGTCTGTCTGTCTTACTGTTCGTCTTACTGTTTGTCCGCAGCTTACTGCTTTGTATGTCGAGGTAATGGGTTACTGTTATGGCTTTTGCGCCTACTTGCTTGCCCTTCTCTTTCTCTCAGTGTCCCAATCAATTCATCCATCAAGACTTCTATGTCAGCCTTTTCATATTCTTTTATGAAATAGTTTTTGCCCTCTGACTCTACAGCATTAGGATTTCGTTTCAGCGAATGTGCGTCATGTTCTCAAATAAACTCATTTTACAGTAATTACTCCAACTATGGTCTTACAAATATCACGTGGAACAAATACGAACGCAATAAGCATGACATTTCCTCGTCATTCAGAAACTATAAACCGCCTAAAAATCAATGTTTAGCGGGGGCAAAAGAACAGAGCTGAAAAGGTCTTGTATCCTTCTTCCGTATTTCTGCAGGAGATAACTGCGTGCATATATGGCTTAATTACTTCACCACTTTATTAAATGCTCTACTTCTTCCTGCAGATATAGCTTACTTCACCACTTTATTAAATGCTCTACTTCTTCCTGCAGATATAGCTTACTTCACCGCTTTATTTAATGCTCTACTTCTTCCTATGTGGCGTCGCGTTTTAAAGGCACAGTAAGCCTCCCGTAAACCATCACAGATACTGTCAGGCTTTTAAACATAGTACAAACGCCCTTCCATTTGAACGCTCACCAAACGGGAACATTCTAGGTGCCCTACGTAAAGAGCGAGCAATTTTTAAAGAATTTATTTTTGCGTGGTTTATCTTACCCCTGAGCCATCGTGAACCCGTGTGATTCAGTTTCCCTTTTTCATAATGAAGTCGTCAGTTAGTCATTTGAATGCGACTCGATGTGAGCTTATTTACAATAGCACGTTTTTATGCACGAAACAAACGGCTGTGGTTCACAAGAACTCTAGCGATGGCTTTTGACTGTTGAGAGGAACGGCGATATGCACTGATAAACCGTCGTCTGCTACGACCCTTGCGTGACCCTGCTTCCGGGCTTTTCTTTTTTCAAACTTTCACAACTTCGAATTGTACTGATCTTGTCTTGATGAAAAAAGAATTATTTTATGATTAAAGAATGTTTGTGTAACAAGCTGTCAATTTATTATTTAGATTTTAAAAGTTAGGTCTAGCGCAAAAACGCACCACGGTCCAAAAACATTTTGATAATCATCGATTCACGGCTATCGCCAGTTTACATCGATAGAATGAGACCCGAAGGGAAGTAACTCATGTTTGACCTGAGTTCAGAATGGGTCCAAAAAGTGTTCGAGACAATCTGCAAAATTAATTCTTTAAAAATTGCTCGCTCTTTACGTAGGGCACCTAGGATGTTCCCGTTTGGTGAGCGTTCAAATGGAAGGGTGTTTGTACTGTGTGCAAAAGCCTGACAGTATAGGTGATGGTTTACGGGAGGCTTACTGTCCGGGCGTGAATTCCGGTATCATAACAGCCGTCCAGCACCAAAACGAGGCGCCATTGTTGTAATGGCCCAAGTCCACGAAAATAAATTCTTTGAAAATTTCTCACGCTCGACAGAAAGCAGCCAGGATGTTCCCGTTCGGTGAGCGTTCAAATGGAGGTATGCTTGTACTGTTTGTAGACGCTCGGGGAGCTCTGTGATGGTTTACGGGAGGCTTACTGTG
>NC_090257.1:28404754-28408932 GCF_037325665.1 Littorina saxatilis
AATATGGCAAAAATGTCACGTGATAATCAACTTTGGCTACGAAGCAGACGATACCTTTCTCCGTATATACGCGTAAACCAGTTGGGAGTGATGCAACAATATCACGGTCTCCTTCCCACAGCAGTCTCAACATTTCGACTTATTTTAACCTTAGAACGATGTCTTTATCATAACTGTGAAGAACAGAACGGAGATCACTGTCGAAGTCGGCCAATCTGCAATCACTTTCGTCTCAGTTGGGAGATAACTCTGTATTCTTGTTTTGATAGATTCCGCGCAGTAATTATGCATCCTGTCAGAGAGACCATGAGCGATAGCGTGGACCGATGATTATCAGAATGAGACCACCCATGCTGTTGGTTTTTAGTGTTTGTTCTTCTTCTTCGTTCACGGACTGAAACTCCCTCGGTTTTTACGTTTATCGCACGTTTTTACCCCGCCATTTAGGCAGCCATACGCCGATTCCGGGGGATGCATGCATGGTATTTTCGTGTTTCTATGACCCAACGAACTTTGACATGGATTACAGGATCTTTTCCGTGCTCACTTGGTATTGTGCTTGCATACATTTGCACACGAAGCGAGTCTGTACATAAGTTGACCTTGGAGATGGGAAAAATGCCCACCCTTGACCCACCAGGCGCGGGCCACGATTCGAACCAACGACCTTCCGCTTGGGAGGCCGGCGACCTACCCATTAGGCCACTGCGCCCGTCCAAGAGGGATGACTTTATTCATGTAAAAGCCTTACCAGATCAGACATATTGATCGGAATTGCTTACAAGAGCAGGGCTGTGCCTTTTAGTATGTGATCGCGTGTGCTCGCTGTGAAACACTCGCTTTGCTCTCCACTGGTTCACAATAAAGAACGTTGTCACGCACTTTCTGCTATCCTCTGTTGGTTGAAGGTAATCACGCATGTTATACTGTATCCTCTATCGAATGATGTCACGCCCATTGCGTGCTCGTCGTATTACAAAGGTAAAGGGGTAATATCTAATGAAAATCGCTCTGAACTTTATGCTATGAGGTTTAAGGGTTTGAATTAATGGTAGGCCTACCATGAAGCAAAACTGCTTTTGCTTTGCAAAAACAAGTATATCGATAGTACAAAAGTTAACGCAAATGTATGGACAAGCCTGCAGGATGTGCTCTGCTGTCTGATTCTTGCCACACGGACATAAGGGGGAGGGAACTAGCTTCAGCTTTGTGGCCATTATGATGGTTTAGTCTGTTATGTCCAGTGCGGAGTCTGAGTAGCTGTCCGCTTTTGACCGACGTATTCATCACACACTTTCTCTTGAACTTGTTGTCCGTAGGTTATTGCTCACGTCCTGGATTTTACTCCTAATTTAGGGCCAATTGATCATTTGGGCGTGGTGCCTACAAGTGCGCGGTAATGTTCAATAGATGTATGTGGCTTGTTGTTATTTTCATACAGGGATAGATTCTGCTGACGTTTCTAGAAGCCAGGTCGGCGCCAGTCGATAACATACTCTGACGTGGCACGAAATACATAAATAACAAAACAAAACAAAATGTCGCGGGAATGGTAGGCTATTGGAAAGTATGGAACAAAAAACAAAACGTTATATAGTCACTATGTTTTTTGTGTTTTTATGTGCGGTTTCTTTTTGCGGGGAGGGGGGTGGGTGGGTGAGGGGGGGTCACATTCCTTACTTTATCATCCCATTGCTGAGAAAGTCGGTTTGTTTCCTCCCAGTGGAAAGCTAGCAGCTGCAAGAGCCGCGCTACCCAGGTGTGTGCGTGTTTAGGTATAATCAGCCACCTTCACTTCCGGCAGAACGACCGAGGTCTTTTACATGCCACAGCGATGACACGGGGGTGGGACATGGATAGTCCAAGCCGGCCTGGGTTTGAACCCATGCCCCAAGGATCATAAAGTCCAGTGCTTTACCAAATGAGCTACCACTTAGGCCCCGATCCTGTATCCTTTTAAATCGTTACTCCAAGGTATTTGATGGTGTCAATCGTCTCCGGCTCCAAAAAAAGGAAAGAGAGAATGCTTACTGTCCTACAGGCTAAATATTCCGCCTCTTTAGGACCAGATATGGGTCATATGATAATTCGAGTTTTACGCACTCACGGCTTTTGATGAGATACAAAAGTGTATGCCTGTTTACGTGGCATCCTCCATCTGCACTAATGGCGCAATGACCGAGGTCTTTTACGTGCCATTGTGGTGACACGGGGGTGGGACATGGCTTCTGTCTCTGGATCTTCACATACTGTTGAGCCGTGTTCGTCCCGGCCCGAATTCGAACCTGCGACCTTCCGAACACAAGTCCAGTGCTCTACCGACTTAGCGACCGGGCCCTCTCCGGCTCGAGAAGAGAGAGAAAATGTAAGGTTTACGCCCGGGGGGGGGGGGATGTAGACAGCTGACTGCCGGCTGCTAGAGGAGACCTGAAATGGGCTAGGGACCGGGTTGGGTCGTCTTGGGTCAGTGCTGAAATGGTTACTTTATTGGCTGTTGGCCGAACGGACACCCGAGCTTCATATTTTTGCATGCATGTATTCGTGTTTCCAAGGCCTGAGGCTTTCGCTGTGACCCTGGGATCTTTATCGTGCGCATGCGTGCACACGGGGGTGTTCGGACACCGAGGAGAGTCTGCACAAAGTTGACTCTGGGACACACATCCCGCGCCGAACTTGGGGGTTGAACCCACGCTGATAGTAACAACCGTTTTTAAAGCCAGCGCCTCTACCGACTGGGCAAACTCCCTGGCTCGAGTTCATGGAGAAACTATTTATAGTCATGGGCTTTGGTCATTCTGCTGCCAGTCAGTGGGATGGTGGAGGTTGTTGCGATGGAATGACACGTCCGAGGGGCGCAATGGCCTAATGGGTAAGACGTCGGCCTCCCATGCGGAAGGTTGGGTGTTCGAATCCCAGCAGCACCTGGTGGGTACCGGTGTAACACGAAATTTTTACTCCACGAAAAATTTACTCCGGAGTAAATATTTCGTACGAAATTCTTACTCCGAGTACACTTTTCGTACGAGAAAAGTCGGAACTCCCCAAGGCACGAAAAAATTACTCCCTCCACGAAATTTTTACTCCCCATTTTTTTTTTACTTCCAGTAAAAATCTCGTACGCAAAAATGGGATGCGGGCAAAGGGATAATGCCAATAAGTGATCTCGCGCAAACGAATGTCGCGCTACCCTCCCTCCATCCCTTCCACCACCAAGACTAACAGGGGACAAGGGAGTACAAATTTCGTACACCTGGCATGGGAAGTTAAATTGCTCGTGTTGGGGTGAAGTAATTTATTCGTTATCTATTCGTCAGGGGAGTAACATTTTTGTACGAAATTTTTACTCGGAACTCACCTGTCTTGGGGAGTAATTTTCTCGTGCAATGGGGGAGTGCTTTTTTCGTAAAGGGAGTAACTTTTTCGTACAAAATGTTTACTCCGGAGTAAAAATCTCGTGGGAGTAATTTTCTCGTGTTACACCGGCACGGTTGGCCTAGTGGTAAGGCGTCCGCCCCGTGATCGGGAGGTCGTGGGTTAGAACCCAGGCCGGGTCATACCCAAGACTTTAAAATTGGCAATCTAGTGGCTGCTCCGCCTGGCGTCTGGCATTATGGGGTTAGTGCTAGGACTGGTTGGTCCGGTGTCAGAATAATGTGACTGGGTGAGACATGAAGCCTGTGCTGCGACTTCTGTCTTGTGTGTGGCGCACGTTATATGTCAAAGCAGCACCGCCCTGATATGGCCCTTCGTGGTCGGCTGGGCGTTAAGCAAACAAACAAACAAACAAACAAACAAACAAACAAACCTGGTGGGTTAAGGGCGGAAATTTGTCCGATCTCCGAGGTCAACTGATGTGTGCAGACCTGCTAAGGTCTTATCCCCATTCGTGTATACACGCAAGCGCAAGACCAAGTGCGCACGGAAAAGATCCTGTAATCCATGTCAGAAATCGCTAGAAAAAGCGAAAAACTACCAAGCATGCATCCCCTTGAATCGGCGTATGGCTTCCTACAAATGGCGGGGTAAAACCGTGCATTGACGTAAAATCCCACTCGTGCAAATACAACACACGATTGTATGTGGGAGTTTCAGTCAATGAACGCAGAAAAAGAAGAATGACATATCCCAATCTGGTCCCCATCTTTCAAAATTTCTCGGATCTTCAAGTAGACTCCATT
>NC_090257.1:28409132-28471632 GCF_037325665.1 Littorina saxatilis
CACACACACACACACACACACACACACACACACAGTGTCACCCGACCTCCTCTTGTCTCAACACTAAATTCATGCCACACAATGTTCGTGTATGCGTTCTCTTTCCCCTGCACCGAATCACAGCCTAATAATTTAAAGTGTTCGCGCAGCCACGGATCAATATGACAAGGTATTACATGTTTACTGGTCCGTTGAAGAGACCTTCATTCGAGTGTAAATCATTATGTCAACTGGCATAATTATATCGGTCCAGTCTTTAAAATGCAATATGAGCATCCTTTAAGTCTGACATATGCCAAAATGTTATGGTACTAATACAAAACAAATCAAGCAAGTTGCGTGAAGCGATATCAAAACATGTAGCCAATATGACGGCCTTAACTGAACAAAAAGATCAGAACACAAAAACCCAGTCACCCACGGAGACTACATGTAGTTAGGCTCAGTTAGCCCAAACCCGAAGACCGAGTCGGACATAAAAAGTGCTAATTCGTCGAGACTGTTCACTTGGCAGACTTTTCGCCGACTTGGTCTCAGCAACTTCTCAGTGACTTCCAACCGACTTAAGTGGGTGGAAAGTTGGTTGTAAGTATGCCGTGTGAAGAGCCCTTTAGTGAGCTTTTCGCACCTACCGCTCCTCTCCCTCAGTCGCAGAAGATCGTCGCGATATAACCTTGAATGGTTGAAAACGACGTTAAACACCAAATAAAGAAAGACAGAAAGAAAGAAAGAAAGAAAGAAAGTCGCAGAAGAACCTGCTTCTCTGAAGGGCATCGGACTACCCATAGACCAAATAGCCTGGACCGCCAACTCGTCACGTGACCCTTCGAGGTTACGACGCTCGACTTTCACAGGGGCGCTTAGCGTCCGGTTTGAAAGACAGTGAAAAGAAAGCACGCTCCAGTTATTTGTGACAATGGGAGGTGACAATGAACTGGATTTTCCAAAACTCCAAACTAAACTTAACAAAACTCATCGAAAAACATGTTCCATATGCACTTTAGCTGAGTTTACTTTAGCATTTTCAGAACTTACCTCAGCAACTTCGTCCATGTTTACAATCGACACCGGATATGACATCCCCCTGATTTCTGAAAGGCCAAGAAGAGCGGGGTAGTAGTTGCGCTGAGAAGGATAGCACGCTTTTCTGTACCTCTCTTCGTTCCTAAATGCGAGGGGCCGCTACCTCGTAATAGAGAGAAAGAGCGGAGAGAGAGCTAGTTGGCGGTCCAGGATAAATGGTCTATGGACTACCTCAGTCGAACAGCACCTTTAAGAGAGAAGTGAACAAACAGCGGAGGGAAAAAATGCACACCAGAGTTTGTTCTCCCAAAACACGTGTCTGGGTTGCCGTTTGTTTGGCCTGACCCATTCTCTCCCTTCTTTTGTTTTGCCTGGCAGATGGTGCTGCTCTCGATCTGTGTTATCGGGGGGAGGCGCCATCTTGTAAATGTCGTTATTAAAGCACTCTCATCCCTCCCACAGTCACCAGCAGTATGAATGAAGAGGAAGAAAATGTGATCATCACAGTTTAGGTTCTACTTTTCTTTTCGTGTCTCGTCTTTTCTTTTCTTTTTTCTTCTTTTTTTGCAGATCGACTCCCAGCAGCGATTGTCAAAAAGTTAAAGACAAGAACATTAACTTTTGTCCCCATTTTTTTTTTTTTTTTTAAGTTTGCCATGCACATCGTTGTGGGGATTTTAATCAATAAACGTGCATCCGTAAATGCATAGAAGCATCCATTCACACTTGATTATTAAAATTTAATATTCTTATCCTTTTTTTCAGAAAAGACCTTAAGAAGTTAAGTGTCTGATAACTTGAATTGCAATTTGGACGAAATTTACGTTACAAAAAAAGTTTACTTCATGACATAACTCTGATTCAAAAGTAAATGTGTGATCACAACCTCAGCTTAAAAAGAAATTTAAAAAAAGAAGAAGAAAAAAGAAAAAGGAAAGAAAAAGGAAGAAAGGGAACTAACATACAATTAATCCTGAATAGTACTCCTGTCAAGAAGATCAAATGTCGCAACGACCATTAATGTAAGGATATTTATACAGGCCATGGTAAATGTTTGCACTACCCTACACATTGCTTGTTCCACTGTTTATGTCTGTACAACTGAGCACTCCTCATTAATAACAAGTCGCGTAAGGCGAAAATACAATATTTAGTCAAGTAGCTGTCGAACTCACAGAATGAAACTGAACGCAACGCAACGCAGCAAGACCGTATACTCGTAGCATCGTCACTCCACCGCCCGTGGCAAAGGCAGTGCCCGTGGAATTGACAAGAAGAGCGGGGTATTCGTTGCGCTGAGAAGGATAGCACGCTTTTCTGTACCTCTCTTCGTTTTAACTTTCTGAGCGTGTTTTTAATCCAAACATATCATATCTATATGTTTTTGGAATCAGGAACCAACAAGGAATAAGATGAAAGTGTTTTTAAATTGATTTCGAAAAAAACAATTTGATAATAATTTTTATATATTTAATTTTCAGAGCTTGTTTTTAATCCGAATATAACATATTTATATGTTTTTGGAATCAGCAAATGATGGAGAATAAGATAAACGTAAATTTGGATCGTTTTATAAATTTTTATTTTTTTTACAATTTTCAGATTTTTAATGACCAAAGTCATTAATTAATTTTTAAGCCACCAAGCTGAAATGCAATACCGAAGTCCGGGCTTCGTCGAAAATTACTTGACCAAAATTTCAACCAATTTGGTTGAAAAATGAGGGCGTGACAGTGCCGCCTCAACTTTCACGAAAAGCCGGATATGACGTCATCAAAGACATTTATCAAAAAAATGAAAAAAACGTTCGGGGATTTCATACCCAGGAACTCTCATGTCAAATTTCATAAAGATCGGTCCAGTAGTTTAGTCTGAATCGCTCTACACACACACACACACACACAGACACACAGACACACACACACACACACACACACGCACATACACCACGACCCTCGTTTCGATTCCCCCTCGATGTTAAAATATTTAGTCAAAACTTGACTAAATATAAAAACCAAAGTCATCATGAAACAATACCTTGCTCGTGCGTCACGCGTTATAAGACTGTTGACTAGAAACGCACGAGAAGAGTATTTATACAAGCTATGCTAAATGTTTGCACTACATCACACTTTGCTTTTACATGTACTACTATTTATTTCTGTACTATTGAAAATGAGCTCAGATCTCCTCATCAATATGAACCAAAGTCATAAAAGCAGGTAACAATATCTTGCTTCTACGTCACGCGTTATAAGACTATGGACAAGAAACGCACGAGAAGGGTATTTATACAAGCCATGGTGAATGCTTGGACTACAACACACTTTCCTCGTTCCACTGTTTATTTCTGTCCATTTCAGATCTCCTCATTCATAAGAACCAAAGTCATTAGATCATGAAACAATGCCTTGCTCCTGCGTCACGCGTTAAGACTATGGCATAGAAACGCACGAATAGAACCTCAGCAGAGAGAGAGAGAGAGCGAGATTTTTGATATCGCCTATATTTTACAGAAAGAAGGTTTATTGCCTGCCTAATGATTAGATTTTAAGAAGACTTTTTGTTATATATATATATTTTATTCTGAGTTTAAAAGAAGTGGACTAGCAAGGATATTAACCATAATGTATTTATGATCATAAAGAATAAACGAGAGTACGTGCGAGGATGAATGTGAGGGTGCGGGTATGGATATGTGTGGTTGGGTTATGTGTGTATTGATGTGTACTTGTATGTGCCTATTTGTTCTGAGAGTGTGCTTGTATGGGATGTTTACACGAGCCAAAAGAAAAATTTCTGTTTGTTACATTCAGACAATAAAGTTTTATTGAATTGAATTGACGGGCGCTGTGGCGTGGTGGTAAGACGTCGGCCTCCAAAGCGGAAGGTCGAGGGTTCGAATCCCGGCCGCGGCCGCCTGGTGGGTTAAGTGTGGAGATTTTTCTGATCTCCCAGGTCAACTTATGTGCAGACCTGCTAGTGGCTTATCCCCCTTCGTGTGTATACGCAAGCACAAGACCAAGTGCGCACGAAAAAGATCCTGTAATCCATGTCAGAGTTCGGTGGGTTAGAGAAACACGAAAATACCCAGCATGCTTCCTCCGAAAGCGGCGTATGGCTGCCTAAATGGCGGGGTAAAAACGGTCATACACGTAAAATTCCACTCGTGCAAAAACACGAGTGTACGTGGGAGTTTCAGCCCACGAACGCAGAAGAAGAAGAAGAAGAATTGAATTGAATTGAATTGAATTGAATTGAATTGAATTGAATTGAATTGCAGAGACGGGCACAGTGGTGCAGACGTTGGCCTTCTAATCGGGAGGTCGTGAGTTCGAATCCCGGTCGCTGCCGCCTGGTGGGTTAAGAGTGGAGATTTTTCCGATCTCCCAGGTCAAATGAACGGCCATACACGTAAAACTCCACTCGTGCTAAAAACATGAGTGCACGTGGGAGTGTCAGCCCATGAAGGAAGAAGAAGAAGGTATGTGACCAAGTGGCGGAATGGTCTTATCCCACGTAACAGCCTGACCAGATGTCAGACAGTGAGGTCAACTGATTTCACGAGGCGGGGTGGGCCTTTAACGATGCATTCCTTCCTTCTTCTTCTTCTTCTTCTTCTTCTTCTTCTTCTTCTTCTTCTTCAGCGTTCCAGAATGTTCTGGTTACGTGTGAGCTCGTTTGCCCATTTGGGTTCCCCAAACTATACTCTGAGAGCATAGTCAGCTTCACTCCGCTTTCGTTGAGTAGGCATGCTGGGTATTTTCGTGTTTCCATAACCCATCGAACTCTGACATGGATTACAGGATCTTTTCCGTGCGCATATGGTCTTGTGCTTGCGTGTACACACGAAGGGGGTTAAGTCACTAGCAGGTCTGCACATAAGTTGACCTGGGAGATCGGAAAAATCTCCACTCTTAACCCACCAGGCGGCAGCGACCGGGATTCGAACTCACGACCTCCCGATTAGGAGGCCGACGTCTTACCACCACGCCACTGCGCCCGCCGCATTCCTTCCAATGTAGTCCTTGCATCTTGTAATTCACAACGCATGGAGTGGATAAGCAAACCTTCTTCAGGATATATTAAATGTCCTGCAGGCACACATATTTGTGGCCTCCTAAGGACAGGAATGGGGTTATATGATATAACACAACGCATCTGATGTGTCAAGGTTTTTAAATGCTCTAATGGACGGGCGCAATGCAAAGGCCACGTGAAGAAGACGCCGGCATCCCATAAGGAAGGTCGCGGGTTCGAATCCCGGCCGCGCCTGGGGGGTTAAGGGTGGAGATTTGTTACGACAGGCCAAAATTCTGGAACTTGATGCTCAGAAATGGCGTAAAAGTCACTGTCTCAGTCGGAACCCAAAAGTCACTTTTATGACCAACGTTTGTGAACACTTCACACACGAATCTGGTTGACTCGGCGCGGAGGACGGTAATCTCACACCCTTGGCAATTAGGGAAGCCTTCCTCCGATAATTAGATATATCGATAATCAGGCTGCACGCAGGTGAGGGTCAAATCCTTGTTTCTAGTGTCGCTCGACATGACAATCGGGGGTCGTTTTTCTCTCAATGATCTCTGCCTTCAGGCTTAAAGAGCGACGCAGTATCGCCAGGCCTGACAAAGTTGATAATTGCAAGATTGGAACAATTAACTTTAACGCCTCCTTTTCTGTGTGTCTCTCTCCTTAACAATCCTTGGTCTTATTCGTACCACTCCGTGAACGTAAACAACAAAAATCACTTAAAAAAAATTCTGTTTAATTTGACAAGAGGTAGACTCCATCGTTAATTTATGTTTTGAAGAAAAACTGGCAGAGTAGCAGTCATGATCAAAATACAGATGGCCAGCTCTCCGTCACTGTCGAAACTAAAGCGTCTTTGTCACTTGCTACTGACGTCGAGGGGAGATCCAATGTCACTATAATGGCATTCATCGGAAGCTTGGCTTATTAACACTGCGAGTTCATGCACTGTCTATTTCTCCCCAACGACCTTCTTGCTTGCCGAGCCAAAAAAGAGAGAATGCTTTATATGTCCTACGGGCTAAATATTTCGCCTCTTAAGGACATATCATGGGTTATATGATACTTTAGAGTTTTTACGCCCTCATGGCTTTTGAAGAGATACACAAGTGTATGCGTGTTTAGCTGGTATCAGCCATCAGCACTTATGGCAGAATGACTGACCAAGATCTTTTACGTGCCATTGTGGTGACACGGGGGTGGGACTTCTTCCGTCTCTGGGTCTTCACGTAAAGTTGACCCGCGTCCGTCCCGGCCCGAATTCGAACCTGCGACCTTCCGATCACAAGTCCAGTGCTCTACCACCTGAGCTACCACCTGAGCTACCAGCAAAAAATGAATGTCTTCCTTTCATTATATCTGTTGTGTAACGGGCCTAGCCTAGCGGGTAAGACGTCATGTGGAGGGTTGAACGTTCGAATCCCTGCTGCGCCTGGTGGGTTAAGGGTGGATATTTTTCTTATCTCCCATGTCGACTTATGTGCTGACCTTATGTGCTGACCAGCTAGTGCCTCATCCCCCTTCACGTGTACCAAGACCAAATTCGCACGGTAAAGATCATGTCCGTGTCAGAGTTGGGTGGGTTATATAAACATGTAAAAATAATAATAATAAATTTTGATAATTAAGTAGATGTGCAACGCCAAGGCACTGCATACCCCAGCGAAAGACAAACCTCTCTCTCTCTCTCTCTCTCTCTCTCTCTCTCTCTCTCTCTCTCTCTCTCTCTCTCTCTCTCTCTCTCTCTCTCTCTCTCAAACACACACACACACACACACACACACACGCACACACACTGACACACACACTGACACACACACACACACACACACACACACACACACACACACACACCCCAAGTCACACACGCACACATACACACACTCACTCACACGCACTCACTCACTCTCTCACAAAAACTTCATACACACAAAGCACACACCCATACGCACATATGGACAGACAGACATACACATATATTCTATATATTGTAATGGATGGCCCTATTAGTATTATCCAGAAACTTTAACCTGAACATTAGTGGATCTAACTTTTGCACAGAGAAACATGTGATACAGATCTAAATGTGTTCTTCATTGAGACAAGTGAAAGACTGAGAGACTTGTGGACAAATGTTATGATATTAACTGTGTTAGGATGTACTCACCAGAAAACCACTGCACAGTTCGTAGCAGGAAACTTTCGCTGACTAGTTTATGTAGTTTTTATTCGGAATCGTGTGCGTATCGATCGCATTCTTAAGAAACGAACACAATGGAACATAGTCTTCTCTTCGATGACGCCATTTTAGATGACGTGTTGTTCGAGATCTCATCGAAGAAGAACGATGAGAGAATGTTATGTTATGAAATGTGCATGTGAATATTACTGCATGCATTTTAGAATTAATTCATTATTGATAAGATAATGATTGAGTGAAAGGAAACAGAGATTTGGTTTAGTTAGATAAATTGTTTGTATGTTGTTAGAGGTTACCCAGAGAAACGTAAACAAACACTTTTTGGTCGCTTTGACTTGAGAAGGTGTTATACGAGATCTCATCGATGAGAGAATATTATGTAATGAAATGTGCATGTAAATATGGTTATGCATTTTAGAATTGATTCATTATTGATAGGATAATGATTGAGTGAAAGTAAAATGGAGATTTAGTTCGGTAGGATAGGTTGTTTGAGCATTGTTAGAAATTACCTAGAGAAACGTAAACAAACATCCTCGATCGCCTTGACTCTAAGACGATCGAGAGTGTCGGTTCGTTGCTAAAGGTACGAAACAAGAAGAAAGGAAGGAGAGACAAGGTATGTTGTTTATGTTGTTAGGACATGTATTGGGGTAACGTAGACAGACAGGGGAGATCGTTACGGACGATCGAAACGTTAGCGGTAGCTAGCGGTAACAGGTAAACAAACAAGAAAGGGAATAAATAGAGAAGGGAAAGCAGAAATCGGGGCTTAGCTTATGAAGTTTTCTAGTCGCTAGTTCCTAGCGGTTGTTCTAGTTGTTCCGGGCTTATGCGGGTTCCTGGTTGATGAAGTTCCTAGCAATTGTTCCAGCAATTTGGTTCTTTTGGCTGAGCGAGGGGGTTCTAGTATTCTTCTTCGAGACTGGACTAGGAAGGGACAGCAGTCTACAGGAAGAAAGTGGGGCTATCCGACAGGAGAAATCGGGGCAGCTTCTTCGAGACTGGACTAGGAAGGGATAGCAGTCTACAAGAAGAAAGTGGGGCTATCCGACAGGAGAAATCGGGGCAGCTTCTTCGAGACTGGACTAGGAAGGATATAATATTGAGTTGAGAATATTAGGTTCTAAGCTACATGAAGAGATCGCAGTCTACAGTAAAGAAGATAGTCCAGAACAAGGTCATCATATGTCATGCCTATTTTTATATGTGAATGAACGATGCACTGATATATTGAAGTTTGATACGAATTTGTTCAGATGAATAAATCTGAACATTGAAACCTGGAACAATTTGTGTTTGCTTTATTCTTCATTAACATTCACACACACAACAATCAACAACCAGAGCCAACAACAGCTCGCGCGCCCATCCCGTTACAATGGTGTCAGAAGTGTGGGATTTGTGATTCTTTTGTGAAAGACACATTTCTTGGAAATAACCCTGCAGTGGATTCATGGATTAAAGTGTGTGTGTGAAAAAAAAAAAAATGGAAATAACCCTGCTGATTCACGGATTATTATCTTCATGTGCTGATTCACGGATTATTATCTTCATGTGATTATTCACGGATTATTATCTTCATGTGCTGATTCACGGATTATTATCTTCATGTGATTATTCACGGATTAAAATCTTCATGTGATTGTGACAACGTACAACAAGAGAGAAAGAAGAGGAACTGAAGAAACTAGACAACGTACAACAAGAAGAAAGAAGAGGAACTGAAGAAACTAGACAACGTACAACAAGAAGAAAGAAGAGGAACCGAAGAAACTAGACAACGTGCAACAAGAGAGAAAGAAGAGGAACCGAAGAAATTAGAAGAAGCATAGTAGCCTGGAGGTGATTTTTATAAACTTTATTGACTTTTGATACATGTTTTATACAGAGCTGTAGCGGATATCGTGGAAGAAGAGGATTTTACAAGAAGGAGATGTCTTTTTACTTTTATACCAGATGAGGAATGACTTTTCTTTAAAAGTGACTTTTTACGGAGATTCTGCTTGGATTGGACTTGATTGATTTCTGCAAAAGAAGAAAAGAAAGTATTAACAATGATGAATCCTGAACAATTTTATGAACAGTATCTACGTGATGAAGAAACTGAGGGAACAGAATTTCCGATGGGAGGAAATAGTCATAATTCTACTGGAGGTGTTCAAGAACTAACAGTAACAGACAAGACATACAAAGGATCAAGTAGAAGAGGTCTACAAATGAAACCACAACTTTTTGATGGGAGTGATGACTTTGAGACATACTTAGATCAGTTTGAATGTATTGCTGATTTAGGTGGTTGGACACTGAGAGAAAGAACACTCACTCTTGGAGCCTGTTTGAAAGGACAAGCTAGAAGATTCTACGCTGGACTAGCACCTCATGAGAAAAGAGAATATGCCAGTCTTATATTTCAACTGCGACAGAGATTCGGCACAGCATCCAGACATGGGGTGTACTGGACCACACAGTTTGAAAACAGAAAAAGACTACCAAATGAAGGATTGGCAGACTTTTCTGATGAACTTCTGCTACTTGCACAAAGGGCATATCCAAATGTTGGGTCATCAACTCAACATCAACTTGCACTACAGCAATGGTATAAAAATATGAGTCCAGACATAAAATGGCGATGTTTGGAGAGAAACTGTCAAACCATTCGTGAAGCTGAAGAGGTGGCTGATATGTATGAAGCTATCATGGTACCACAGAAAAAGAAAATCTTCATGGTCAACGGAGAAGAATCAACGATGATAAATTCTTCACCGGAGACAACTGATCGAAATCGTCAACAACAAAAGGGAGACAGACGGTGCTGGACATGTAATGAGACTACACATTTGTCCAGAAACTGCAGACAGAGAACACAGTTTTGCACATGTTGTAAACGCTCTGACCACAGTTTGAAAGACTGTAATTTGTACAGGAAGTGCAAAGAACAGGAACAATTTGAAACTCGACCAACCCACAACGGACGTTCTCAACAGAGAAGAGAGGGAAACGAGAACCGCCGATTTTAAAGGGTCGAGAATCGGTAAATCGACGAAGACCCAACATGAAGAAAGAAGAAATTACGAAACAGGAAAACAGAGAGGATACTCAACCGAGTCAACACTACGTGAAGAAAGAAGAAATTACGAAACAGGAAAACAAAGAGAAAGAAGATAAAACACAAGAAGATGTACCAAGAAGAATTGGTGTATCGGGATCAAAAATTAGTGATACTGACAATGGAATGTATACTTCTGTATTGGTAGAGAACCAAGAAAAAGTCAACTTTCTAGTTGATTGTGGAAGCACTACAACTCTTCTTTCTACGTCAGTTTTTGATAAACTTAACAAAAACAGTATTTCACCTCTTCAAGTGTCTACTCCATTAGTTGCTGTGAATGGTCAGGCGATTAAACAAAGGGATCAGCAAACAATGAAAGAAGAACACTTTGTTGCATGTACTTTGACACAACGGAGAACCAAGAATGATGAACTAAGACCAACAGCAGTTCAATTCTCTTTCTCTGACATCCTCAGTTCCGAAGACAAGTCAACAGCAGTTCAATTCTCTTTCTCTGATATCCTCAGTTCTGCAAGCAAGCAAGTCAAGCAAGAAAATCACAACATAGCTATGATTGTGGAGGATGAACAGAAACCGTCATGTAGTAAAACTCTAGACTCATCATCAAGTACAGAAAAACCTGATTTTGAAGTCAGATTTCATCCATTATCTTTGGACGGATGGAATGCAGAAGAACTTAGCCAAGCTCAACTTGAAGATCAAGATATTGAACCACTTCTATCTGCGAAGATGAAATCAAAGGAGCGACCAAAATGGGCAGAGCTCTCTACAAAACGTTCTCAGGCAAAAACACTTTGGGCTCAGTGGGACAGACTATGTATAGTAGATGGTATTCTCTGCAGAAAGCGTCTTGAGAATGATAAAGATACAGGACTACAAATGATCGTACCTGAGTCAAAGCAAGAAGATGTTATGAAGAATCATCACGACGTTCCCACCGCTGGTCATCTTGGATCTGAAAAGACAGGAGAGAGAATAAAACAGTCATATTATTGGCCAGCCATGGATGATTGTATCAAACGCTACTGTGTACAATGTGATAAGTGTGCTGCTCGAAAATCTCATCAAAAACATGTTCCACTTGGACATTGTGGAGTTGGTGAACCTCTGGAACGGGTGAATCTAGACATATGTGGACCTTTTCCCAAAACAGTGATGGGAAACACACACATTTTGGTCATCACAGATCAATTCACACGATGGACAGAAGCAATACCAATTCCAAATCAAGAAGCAAAGACGGTAGCACAAGCCTTCATAACCCATTTCGCAAGCAGATTTGGGTATCCACTAACACTATACACTGATCAGGGCACAAACTTTGAATCAGTGTTATTCAAGGAAATGTGTAATCTAGTGGGGATAAACAAGACCAGATCTACAAGCATGCGGCCTCAAGCAAATGGAATTGTAGAACGATTCAACAGAACACTGGCTGCTATGTTAACGGCGTACTGCGAAAACAACCAGAAAAGCTGGGATATCTACTTACCTCTGCTGGCCTCAGCATACAGATCGTCGGTTCACTGCAGTACAGATATAACTCCAAATCGAATGATGCTGGGACGTGAGGCGAGACTACCGATGTCACTGGTGTTTGGACGACCCGGAGCTGAAGAAGAAGATGTTTCCCCAGATGTCTACACTGCAAACCTGGAACAGACATTTCAAAAAGTATATGAACATGCACGGAAACATTTAAAGAAAAGTGCAGTGCATCAAGAGAGATACTACAACATGAAAACCAGAAAACGTGAACTGAGTGTAGGACAATTAGTCTGGTTGTTCAACCCTGTCAGGAAAATAGGTGTGTGTACTAAAATGACGTCAAAATGGAAAGGACCGTATATCATCACCAACAAGATTGATGATTTGACATACCTTATTAAAACTAGACCAAAGAAAGATTCAAAGGCGTATCACATTGACAGACTGTTACCTTATAAAGGAAAGAATATGCCGACGTGGATGGAGAAGTGGAGACTGAACTGTTCGTAACTTCGCCTTGTTTTTCTGGAACATAACGATGACATTGTGCAAAAGATAGTCATTCATAAACAGTATTCTCATATACGTCTTTCGTATGAATTGGGTTAGTTAGTATGATGGAGCGTAACTCAAGGTAAATTGAGGCTGGTTTCGAGACATATATATCCCTGTGTGACAATAATGTGAGGCACTAGGCCAAGATAATTATTCCAACTGGACAGGTGGAGTTCTCAAGGAGTCGAGTTATTGTTAGGCAATGTGAAATTGGTAAAGCACGAAGGTACTGTAGCACGCTTTTTCGATCCTAACAATGTTACTCGGTCTCGGTTAGTTTTAGAAGATAAGTGGGTAATACAAGATGTATTGTAGTATGGACGGTTGACAAATATGAAAACATGGACTATGAATAACTTAATTAGCGCAATACGATATTAATGTGTTACAGATGGAACCAGTACCGGTATATGAAACCATAAGTGATGTTTCAATCAACGAGGGGGGTCAGGGGAAGGAGAAAGAGAAAACAGACTTGCCTTCTGCAGCAAAACTATACCCAGTCACAGTGTATCTGCCCTACGATGAAGCTATGGCGATTGCACAGGTGCAAGTGACAAACACTTTTGCATCTTCTGTGATCAAACGGAAGGATGGAAGAACCACCATCAAACTAAACTACAAAAAGATCAAATAGGACAGAAGTGATTCACTCAAGTTTTAATTTCAAATTTCAATTTCTATGTTCTAGTTCTGGTACTGGTAGTTAAAGTTACAGAAGAATATGTTTTAAAATATATAGATTATGCGGAGCATAATGTTAGAAAGCGGGGGTGCATGTAATGGATGGCCCTATTAGTATTATCCAGAAACTTTAACCTGAACATTAGTGGATCTAACTTTTGCACAGAGAAACATGTGATACAGATCTAAATGTGTTCTTCATTGACACAAGTGAAAGACTGGGAGACTTGTGGACAAATGTTATGATATTAACTGTGTTAAGATGTACTCACCAGAAAACCACTGCACAGTTCGTAGCAGGAAACTTTCGCTGACTAGTTTATGTAGTTTTTATTCGGAATCGTGTGCGTATCGATCGCATTCTTAAGAAACGAACACAATGGAACATAGTCTTCTCTTCGATGACGCCATTTTAGATGACGTGTTGTTCGAGATCTCATCGAAGAAGAACGATGAGAGAATGTTATGTTATGAAATGTGCATGTGAATATTACTGCATGCATTTTAGAATTAATTCATTATTGATAAGATAATGATTGAGTGAAAGGAAACAGAGATTTGGTTTAGTTAGATAAATTGTTTGTATGTTGTTAGAGGTTACCCAGAGAAACGTAAACAAACACTTTTTGGTCGCTTTGACTTGAGAAGGTGTTATACGAGATCTCATCGATGAGAGAATATTATGTAATGAAATGTGCATGTAAATATGGTTATGCATTTTAGAATTGATTCATTATTGATAGGATAATGATTGAGTGAAAGTAAAATGGAGATTTAGTTCGGTAGGATAGGTTGTTTGAGCATTGTTAGAAATTACCTAGAGAAACGTAAACAAACATCCTCGATCGCCTTGACTCTAAGACGATCGAGAGTGTCGGTTCGTTGCTAAAGGTACGAAACAAGAAGAAAGGAAGGAGAGACAAGGTATGTTGTTTATGTTGTTAGGACATGTATTGGGGTAACGTAGACAGACAGGGGAGATCGTTACGGACGATCGAAACGTTAGCGGTAGCTAGCGGTAACAGGTAAACAAACAAGAAAGGGAATAAATAGAGAAGGGAAAGCAGAAATCGGGGCTTAGCTTATGAAGTTTTCTAGTCGCTAGTTCCTAGCGGTTGTTCTAGTTGTTCCGGGCTTATGCGGGTTCCTGGTTGATGAAGTTCCTAGCAATTGTTCCAGCAATTTGGTTCTTTTGGCTGAGCGAGGGGGTTCTAGTATTCTTCTTCGAGACTGGACTAGGAAGGGACAGCAGTCTACAGGAAGAAAGTGGGGCTATCCGACAGGAGAAATCGGGGCAGCTTCTTCGAGACTGGACTAGGAAGGGATAGCAGTCTACAAGAAGAAAGTGGGGCTATCCGACAGGAGAAATCGGGGCAGCTTCTTCGAGACTGGACTAGGAAGGATATAATATTGAGTTGAGAATATTAGGTTCTAAGCTACATGAAGAGATCGCAGTCTACAGTAAAGAAGATAGTCCAGAACAAGGTCATCATATGTCATGCCTATTTTTATATGTGAATGAACGATGCACTGATATATTGAAGTTTGATACGAATTTGTTCAGATGAATAAATCTGAACATTGAAACCTGGAACAATTTGTGTTTGCTTTATTCTTCATTAACATTCACACACACAACAATCAACAACCAGAGCCAACAACAGCTCGCGCGCCCATCCCGTTACAATATACACACCTTTACAAACAAACACACATACACGCACACACATACACGTATGCACACACACACACCACACACACACTCACACACACACACGAGTACAGACTCATGCACGCGTGGGCGCACACACACACACACACAAATACACACACACACACACACACACCCCACACACACTCACACACACACGAGTACAGATTCATGCACGCGTGCACACACACACAAATACACACACAAACACACACACACACTCACACACACACACACGAGTACAGACTCATGCACGCGTGCGCACACACACACACACATACACACAAATACACACACACACACCACACACACACTCACACACACACGAGTACAGACTCATGCACGCGTGCGCACACACAAATACACACACACACACTGACACACCACACACACACTCTCACACACACACACACACACACACATACACACACACACACACACACACACACACACACACACACACACACACACAAACAGTAACACTAACACATGTGCACAAAATGAACACAAAAATGACGTCAAAGACTTTCGACCGTGGCGTATTCTTCTTACGCGAGCTTTATCCATAGACTTGGAAACTACGGAATTTCTACCCGTCCAAAGCGGCCTTGGGTGGCGTTTGCTCAAAAAATGGGGGCGCCAATTTTACCCACCGTATTTTTGTTAGTATGGTCCCAATTTTTGGTGAACTTTCATCTCCAACTGTGGCCCATTTTCGGGCACAAAGAATCCTTCTTTATCATGTATTATTCGGTATGCACATTTCTCAAATCGATTACAGTATAGCGTTCACGGGATACCTCCAGCTTCGCTGGGAAAATCGATTACAGTATAGCGTTCACGGGATACCTCCAGCTTCGCTGGGATAAAATCTATCTGTTTGTTGAATATGGTAGGGGAATGGCCTTTCCAGTTCTACAGCTGGTTTTATAATAAACGGCCTCATCACTGTCACGCACACATGCACAAAACACGCACGCAGTCTGTCATCCACGACTCAAAACAATCTTGCTCTTCCGACCACAAAACACAAGTTGACACGAACAGTAGATTAAGGACGTTTCTTACAAACAATCAATTATACATAACATAAATACACGCACAACACTATCTAACTATACAAATCTTTCTTTCGGCAATATCCACAACAACAACAAAGATCAACCAGCGTTAAAGCCTATAACAACAAAGAATAATTATTTAGAAACTTTCATACCTCTCACTTTCGCTCAGTTCATTATGACGTTATAGCTCCTGCACGTTTAGCTGTTAGGACGGGCTAAGGCTAATGTTACCGTGCTTGCGTATCCGAAATCGTTCATGAACCGGAGTCAACGAGGCCGTGGTGCGAAGCGACAGGAGTCATCGGTGACGTCGAGTCCTTGCCAGGCGAGCAGTGCCGTCGTCGAAAGTGGAGCGGCAGACATCTCCTCAGTAGTAGGCCATTTCAGAGTAGCCTCCGCATGGTGAAATACAACAACCTGGAATGGTGAACGCAAGACTTAGTTCACGGTAACAGTAACATCGCCCACCCGTCCTTATAACTTAACAACCAAGTGCAGGATTAAATGGACATAATTCTCTACTCTCACTCTCATGCATCTCGAACACACATACCAACGGACTTATACATTTAATTCTGCTAAGTATGAAGTCCAACGAATAATACCAAATTCATTCTATAAACAAAACTCACAAATTCATACCGTTCAAGTACAAAGTTACACACGCACGTGCACACTATACATTCCGCCATCTTGGATTGACCGGTTTTCAGAAGTCAATAAGCAAATCTAAACCTGAGAATAATTTAACTGTAACACACACAACATAATATTTAATGATTACATACCACATCCTGGTTGTATTGAAGTAGCCATACATATCCCCTGCCGTTGATAACAGGTTTCCGGCATCTGCTCTACGCAAACAGACCCTACGTTCAACGAAGAACGGATTCGCTTGGAACGCAAGCTATCTTCCCTCGGCTAAAGGCAAAGAACGAATGAATAAAAAGGAGTATCTACGAGCTCGAATTTAGCTCTGAGTTCACCTTACAAAATACAAGTAAAAACCACGTGAAATACCTGAGCACGAGCTCCACGAGACACCTGCAGTTAACCAGCGTCTACCTATGACAGGCGAAATAGAGGAACACAGGCGCTCCAATACAATACATTTAACCCCACAGCATAAAAGTATGCTAATATTAAAGCCGCTTGTGACAAACCCCCCTACTCAAACCGAACTACGGTTCGTCACAAAAATTCTACACAATGCGGCTGTAATAGTCTGCTCCGACGTTGTCGCATCCTCGGATTGCTCTGATGCGGAACGTGAATGTCTGAAGCAACAGGGCCCAGCGCATCAAACTTCCGTTCGTCATCTTGGTCTTCTGTAGAGGTTGAAGGGACTGGTGATCAGTCTGTAGCGATTCTCTCTCTCTGAGACTGTCAATGTGCCAACACGGTCGACAGCGATTCTCCGGAAAGGTTCATCTATGAGGGGCAACTTTCCAAGGTGAGCTTTGGGTAATCCTCCTTTGGGTAAAGCTCGACGGCCAACATCACAGGAATGAACATAACGCCTGATGTCGCCCTCCATCCCTGGCCAGTAGAACGAATGCCAGAGTCTATTCTTAGTTTTCTTTGTCTCAAGATGACCAGTCTTAGTAACATTGTGGTATCGTCTCAAAATACCCGAACGAAGAGTCTCGGGCACCACCACCTGACTGAAGGTCTTCTCCGTGGTTATGAAAAAGCGATGTAGGACGCCCTGCTTCCAAAGGAATTTCACCTTTCCTTTCTTCCCAGATGGTGTAGGGTTCCTCCCTTTTGCCAGCTCCCGCACCCTAGACAGAGTTGGGTCAAGCGTCTGTAGCTGGATCAACTTCTCTCTGGTAACACCTAGACCAGAGTCCTTCATCCGTAGGGTTTTAGGAGGTTCTTTTTCTCGCGTATTTTGGACTTGAGTAATGGCGGCTATCTTGACAGGTTGAGCTTTCGCCCGGTACACAGGAACTTCAAGGGTTTCTCCTCCAGGCTGAACGATCCGGTTTCCGATGAGTACGGGGTATGTTAGCTGGTCAGCCACAATAGCGACAACGTTCCCTGAGAAGAATGGGGACTCTAAATGTACGATCGTAGTAGGACAAGTCTTCTGAACGTTCCCTGCTGCGAAACGAATAGTTTGACTTCCCTGCTTGAGGTTACAGTCTTTTACCAAAGAGGAGTCAATGACCAGTCCGTCGGCGCCTGTGTCACGAAGAGCAGATACTTGCGATCCATTGATACTGACCGTGCATAAAGGAGTATACGACAGTTGGCTACATGGGTCACAAAGGGTAGGTAACTCTGATGTGGCAGCAGTGGTTCCTGGCGTCGTTACAACTGTTCTCACGTTGGTGACGGTCCGCACGTTGAAGGACGATGCTGAATGCGGGCAATTCCTACGGATGTGCCCAGTTTTACCGCAACCGTAGCAATTTCTCTTGGGAAAAGGGCCGTTGGGGTGGACGGGACTAACTGGGGCAGAGTCTTCCTCAGGATTTTCAATGTCCTTCGTGTTCTTCTCGACTCGACCAGTCGCAGTAACCGGGTTTTTCCTGGCTCTTTTTGATGCAGCAAACCTCTCAGCTAGTTCGGCGGCCTCAGTGACGTTCGCCGGTTCACGCTGCCGGATGAAATCCGCGAGGTCCCCAGACACATGGTCCATCAGGTGTTCCATCAGTAGGAGGTCTCGGATTCCAGCATAGGTCTCCTCTTTCTTCGCGGCTTTCCTCCACCGTTCAAACCAGATTCGAAGACGGGTAGCAAACTGTATAAACGTCTCCTCTCCCCTTTTGGCCGCGAGTCGAAACTTAGAACGATACGAGTCAGCCGTCCAGCGAAAAGATCCTCTAAGGGCGTCCACAATGACATCAAAGTTTCCCGCATCCTCAGCTGGCAGTTCCAAGTAAACATCGGCAGCAAAACCTTTCAGGAGGGCTCCCAGCCGAGCTCCCCAGTCACTCTCCCTGTCCCAGCCACTGAGAGTTGCTGCTCTCTCGAATCGTCCTAGGAAGGTGTCGAGATCCTCTTTGGCTTCATCAAATGGATCTATTTTCAGACGAACTGGTTCAATAGCCCTACTACGAGAACTTGAAGTAGTCTCTTCTCTCCTAGTCTTTTCTATCTCTGCACGAACTCTTTCTTCTTCCAGTTCAGCTAGACGTCGGCGGCGGTCGTTTTCTTCCTCTTCTCGAAGTACTTTTCTTCTGATTTCTTCTTCCTCCCTCTGAAGTCTTCGTTGAGCATCCTGTTCCTCCCTCTGAAGTCTTCGTTGAGCTTCTTCTTTTCTCAGTTGAGCTTCCTCTTCTTCTTGAAGTAGTCTTCGTTGAGCTGCTTCCTCTTCTTGAAGTAGTCTCCGTTGAGCTGCTTCCTCTTCTTGAACGTATTTTGCTAAAGCAGCCCCTGATCGAACGCCCAAAGCACGTCCCCTAGCGGCTATAATTTCTTGAGCTGACGTGAGGGAACTAGATTTTTCAATAGGGTCAACAGCAGCTCCATCCATATGCTTTGGCGTGGTAAGTGTCATACGGGGTGGAGAATTACCATGATCAGGGGTAGAAAAACTTGCCAGAGCGGCATTGCGAGATTTGGATCCCGACATGATTTCTCACAACAAATGTAAAATGGTTAAGTCGCCAACTATGAAAAAGCAACCTAGCTACTTCACAACAAAATTCTGAAGCAAAACATCTCAATCTACAACATTTCCAGACAAGTTACAACAGGGAAAAATGCTATAAACAACGACGAGACATGTACCCAGCACCGGCTAGTATTCACAGGTGGCCGCTGTGAAAATCAGGTTAAGCCTTAGCACGTACAAGCATGTTATTCAATCATCCCTATTCAAAAATCAAACCTGACAAGACGGTACAAACAAACAGACGAACAGAGCAAAATCATAGGTGACGATGTAATAATAAAGAAATCCCGGACGAGCCCCCATTTGTCACGCACACATGCACAAAACACGCACGCAGTCTGTCATCCACGACTCAAAACAATCTTGCTCTTCCGACCACAAAACACAAGTTGACACGAACAGTAGATTAAGGACGTTTCTTACAAACAATCAATTATACATAACATAAATACACGCACAACACTATCTAACTATACAAATCTTTCTTTCGGCAATATCCACAACAACAACAAAGATCAACCAGCGTTAAAGCCTATAACAACAAAGAATAATTATTTAGAAACTTTCATACCTCTCACTTTCGCTCAGTTCATTATGACGTTATAGCTCCTGCACGTTTAGCTGTTAGGACGGGCTAAGGCTAATGTTACCGTGCTTGCGTATCCGAAATCGTTCATGAACCGGAGTCAACGAGGCCGTGGTGCGAAGCGACAGGAGTCATCGGTGACGTCGAGTCCTTGCCAGGCGAGCAGTGCCGTCGTCGAAAGTGGAGCGGCAGACATCTCCTCAGTAGTAGGCCATTTCAGAGTAGCCTCCGCATGGTGAAATACAACAACCTGGAATGGTGAACGCAAGACTTAGTTCACGGTAACAGTAACATCGCCCACCCGTCCTTATAACTTAACAACCAAGTGCAGGATTAAATGGACATAATTCTCTACTCTCACTCTCATGCATCTCGAACACACATACCAACGGACTTATACATTTAATTCTGCTAAGTATGAAGTCCAACGAATAATACCAAATTCATTCTATAAACAAAACTGTCCACCACTCCCCTTTCAACCAAAACTTATTCATTCAACAACATACCAAACCATTCCCCAAAACAAACTCACAAATTCATACCGTTCAAGTACAAAGTTACACACGCACGTGCACACTATACATTCCGCCATCTTGGATTGACCGGTTTTCAGAAGTCAATAAGCAAATCTAAACCTGAGAATAATTTAACTGTAACACACACAACATAATATTTAATGATTACATACCACATCCTGGTTGTATTGAAGTAGCCATACATATCCCCTGCCGTTGATAACAGGTTTCCGGCATCTGCTCTACGCAAACAGACCCTACGTTCAACGAAGAACGGATTCGCTTGGAACGCAAGCTATCTTCCCTCGGCTAAAGGCAAAGAACGAATGAATAAAAAGGAGTATCTACGAGCTCGAATTTAGCTCTGAGTTCACCTTACAAAATACAAGTAAAAACCACGTGAAATACCTGAGCACGAGCTCCACGAGACACCTGCAGTTAACCAGCGTCTACCTATGACAGGCGAAATAGAGGAACACAGGCGCTCCAATACAATACATTTAACCCCACAGCATAAAAGTATGCTAATATTAAAGCCGCTTGTGACAATCACAAAGATCTGCACTTGAACATAATCTGCCTTATTGTTTGTTTTTCTGACGGGTAGTATAGGTTAATGGCATGCGCAAGGTAAGACAAGAACGGGCTGGGTACTTTTAGCGCAGAGTTGTGAATTTGATTGAATTGATTTAGTAACTAACACCAGTGTAAACAATCACAATTAATTCAGCTAACAATTTCTCCTCTGCGAAGAACGGAGCCAGGCTTATGAATTAAACAAGATTTCATTCAATTTAAACATGATACAATGATAAAAATGAAAACCAATAGGGACACGAAACTCAAGCGAACGCTCATGTTACGTTTCCCAGCCAGGAGGCTGTTGAGTGAACTATGTGTTATTCTACAAAGCTGGGTACCATTTGGTGACATACGTTCTCAATCCTTTAAATAATTATAACGTACATTAAACGTATTTTGAATGGCAACAATAATGCATTCTCTTTACTTTTTTCATTATACTCCAGTTAGAGAATATATTACACTGGTGTTTTGTGACGAAAATACGAGCACAAAGATCCGTATATACCTGTTAATTTGGTAATCTGATATTCTTTTTGTGCTTGGATAATGCCCTCAGATACCTTAACCAAGATGTCTGGCTAATAACTGTGTCATTTGATACATTCAGTGTGCTCATAGTATTCAAAAATCGTGTTGCCGTCTCTGTGAAAGTGGGATCTTCCTTTCTCGTGGCGCGCGGCGTGTGTTCGTGTGTCCCAAGCCTCAAGACTTTCGCTGGACAATTTGTGTCTTGAAAGACGGGCGCAGTGGCCTAGTGGATAAGACATCGGCCTCCGAATCGGAAGGTCGTGAGTTCAAATCCCGACCGCGGCGCCTGGTGGGTTAAGGTGGAGATTTTTCCGATCTCCCAGGTCAACTTATGTGCAGACCTGCTAGTGCCTTATCCCCCTTCGTGTGTGTACACGCAAGCACAAGACCAAGTGCGCACGGAAAAGATTCTGTAATCCATGTCAGAGTTCGGTAGGTGGGTTATAGAAACACGAAAATACCCAGCATGCTTCCACCGAAAGCGGCGTATGGCTGCCTGAATGGCGGGGTATAAACGGGCCTTGAGCAAAAACATGAGTGAACGTGGGAGTTTCAGCCCATGAACGAAGAAGAAGAAGAAAGTGTCTTCAAAGTGCTCCATGGGGTTGCCCGGACATCTGTACAAAACGATCTTGGATTTTCGCACAATAAAAAGGACGAAAAGTTCAGTAGAATATGACATGCAGTTACAAACTTAAGACTCAAATGTGCAAAGATTGTGCAGAAAAGATCTTCAATTTACATTTACATTTACAATTCTGCGTACTGAAGATGACGAAAACTTCAGTGTAATATATAGTTTCAAACTTGAGACTTAAACGCGTAAGATTGTGCAGAAAAGATTTTCAATTTACATTTACAATTCTGCACACTAAAGATGACGAGAACGTCAGTGCAATATGACATGTAGTTTCAAACTTGAGACTCAAACGCGTTATGATAGTGCAGACAATATCTTAGGACACTCAAGTTCAAGTACACAGAAACTCAAACGTGTGAAGTGAGTACAGTAACGTGAGTGTGTGTGTGTGTGTGTGTGTGTGTGTGTGTGTGTGTGTGTGTGTGTGTATCTGTCTGTCTGTCTGTCTGTGTTTGTGCGTGCATGCGTGCGGGCGTGTGTGTGTGCGTGCGGGCGGGCGTGCGGGCGTGTGTGTGTGTGTGTGTGTGTGTGTGTGTGTGTGTGTGTGTGTGTGTGTGTGCGTGTGTGTGCGTGCGGGCGTGCGTGCGGGAGTGTGTGTGAGTGTGTAAAAGACGGAGAGTGAGATGTGTTTCTGCTATCTTCAAAGCTGTACGGACAATGTATGGACCTAAAGCCATATTTTTATACAACCCTTGTTTTCCCAGTGTGTACGAGCGAAGTGAGAGAAGGATACAGCTACAGAGTTCTTTGTAATATCTTTCCTGTCAACACTTGTCTTTAGCCGAAACAGATCTTTCCCAGAAATTCGATTTTCGTTGATGGCAGGCAAACACAAAGCGTGTGTAATTGCGGCGAAGTATTTAGTCATTTTGAAACTGAATTTTCGCTGAGCCAAAATGCTCACTTGTAACCAATGAAAAAGCTGCAATGTCTCTATCATGAGCACACACACACACACACACACACACACACACACACACACACACGCGCGCACGCACGTACGTCCACACACACGCACGCACGCACGCACGCACACACACACACATACAAACATACACAGACACACAGACACATTCAAACACACACACACACACATACACACACACACACATACACATACACACACACACACATACACACACACACACACACACACACACACACACACACACACACACATAGCTTCTGGTGAAAACAATTTATACTGCTCTTTTTGGTACATGCAACATTTTTTGTTTTTACATATTTACATAACATTTCATGAGTCAATGTACAATCAACAAGGTATAATAACAAGTATTTATATTAGTTAACAAGTATACAATAAACATGTTTCACAAGTTTTGAGTATGAATAAGGTTCCAGTCCTCCTTTACATATCTAACTCTCGTCCCCTCCCCATTCTGAAATCCTCACCATTAAATACCATGAAGTACAAAACGCAGATCTCGTCTTCATGGGTCAATGACACGGGTGTTAAATATATTGCCCTTTTTGACACCCTGTGTGCTCATGAACCGGCCCCGACAGTACGGGGAAGTAATCTTTCATAATATTATCGCAGTAACAACATTACGGAAAAGCAAAGAACTGCACTTTTATGGCAGAAAAAAGATCAAGCATGAGAGAACTTTCAGATTTTTTTTCAGTCACAAAATTAAAATGTGCTCTAATTTTTTTCACACTTGTTTCAACACATTCTAAAACTTTCACAGGCAAATTCTATCTTTTTTTTCACAGCTTTTGTTTCAGTTACAAATTTGACACACCTGCTGAAGTCAAAACAAAATATCAAGGAAGACAGGTCATCAATGCTCTATTATAAATCGGATTAAAATACAAATGACCACCAGAAAATGTAGTCTTTGTCTTCCAACCCTGGACATTATAATTGCGTGTTTCTCTGTTTAAATCAGTATAAGTTGTTGTCAAAGGCACACTCGTTCGCGTGTAAACAGTTCCTCTCGCCAATTCAGATCTGGCCAGGGTTCCACATGTCATTAGACCATCCCTTCAAAAAAAAAAAAAAAAACACGACACTGACTGACTCATCCAAAAATTCCCATTGCGCACAGAGCAACAACGCTGTCGATTTTTTTTTTATGTATACAAGTGGATTGGCTGCTGTTTCTCTATGTAAAAGCCTGGATATACCCAACGTGCTTTAATGACTATAAGGTTTACAAGAAAAAGAAGGCATCTGAAACAACCCTGGGAATGTGTGGGTAAACCCTCTTGGCTTTCCAACTCTCAAATCAGCATTTCAGAAATATATATACGTCAAGCAATGTCTCTCCTTTCCTCTCTCTGTCTCTGTCTTTCTCTCATCCTTGCCTCTCTCACTCTGTCTCTCTCTCTCTCTCCTTCCCTCTCTCCCTCCCTTCCCCCCCCCCCCCCTCTCTCTCTCTCTCTCTCTCTCTCTCTCTCTCTCCCTCCCTCCCTCCCTCCCTCCCTCCCCCTCCCTCTCCCTCCCTCTCCCTCTCCCTCTCCAGCTCTCTGAATACGAAACACACACACACTTTACACACATGTCAAAATAAAGCTGTCATGATCTGTAAGTCATAATGTTTCTGTAACTGTTGACAAGTATCATTCGTTATGCCACATTCTAAAACAAACCTCCACTTAGTTCTGTGCCAAGGACAAAAATAAACCACACACACAAATAGAGAATCTATCTCCAATATCACTTCACAACAATACCAAATCCTCTATCTTCTTTTGCCCTGTGTGGACAAACGGAACAAACAAACAAAAAGCTGATTTTTATGCCATTTGCGTGTTACAACTAAAAAACAAACAGAGTTTTTGTTGTTGTTTTTACAGATGTTCAGCCACTTTTAGAAGTCAATTTAACGAATGTTATCTTTGGTATGTTTAATGTTCATGTTATCTTTTCTAGTATCGACTATCCGCCTACATGTGAGTTTTTGTCGGACTCTGACGTCACATGACCCAAAGAAGAAAATTCCAATGTTCAATCGATACCTTGACATTTAATTTGTTAGCCAAACTATCGTTTCAAACAGAAGATGCTTTACTGCCACTTACATTGATTAAACACTTGCCGGCTGTGCTCTCGTTTCAGGTAGAAAATGTTTCACCCTCATTTGAACTCAGTATACACTTGCTGGTTATATAATTGCCTGGGGAGAAAATTCTCGAAATACAGAAACAATATCGTCACAAGAGTAGGTGCTGGAAATAACGACACTGACAGAACTTACGTGGAAGAATAGTGTACAGAATGTCGCGAATCCAGGAAGGTTTTTTTTCAAAAAGTAATTAAAATACACATCCCTAGGGCAGAGGGCTACAAAATGGCACTTTATTTTACAACAGTTTTCTGGAAAGCCTGGCTGGCGGTACAACAAGAAATAATTTGTAACTCATCAATGTAAGCTGCTGAAAACAGTGGAAAGACTCAGTAAGAAACCCGATTCTCACTCTATCAAGTAAAAGAAAAGAAACAGAAAAATACTGTAACACATCGGCGTTTTGAAAGACTGTTCAAACACTTAAAACATACATGCACAGGTGTCTACGAAGACTGTTACAAAGTATGTAAGTGTAACACAAGCGAAGAGTCTTGCGTAACTTGGGGCTGGAACATTTTCCCCAACACTGCTCTTGGGAGACTGTTGTTGTGTTTGTTGTTGTTTATTATTACTTCCTGAAAGAAGGGCTATTTGTGTTCAGGTGCTAAGGCTATATAGCCTGTGTCACAACACTTTCGGAGGAGAATGTTTATCTCACTGTCTGTGGTGTGCGTTAGGTGGTTATGTAGCCATGCAGGGGCTTTCGCCTGTGTCACACCACTTTCGGAGGCGAATGATTTTTTTCTCACTGTCTGTAAGTCAGATGGTTATGTAGCCATGCTGGGGCTATAGCCTGTGTCGCAACACTGTCGGAAGAGAATATTTTTTTCTCACTGTGTGTAAGTCAGGTGGCTATGTAGCCATGGTGGCTATGTAGCCATGCTGGGGCTATGTGTAGCCTCTGTCCCAACACTGTCGAAGTAGACTGTCTCTCTCACTGTCTGTAGTGTAAGTTAGGTGGTTATGTAGCCATGTTCCGGCTGCCTGTGTCACAACACTTTCGGATGAGAATGTTTTTTCTCGCTGTTTGTAAGTCAGGTGTTTATGTAGCAACATTCGGGCTATATCATATGTTACAACATTGCCAGAATAGACTGTCTCTATCGCTGTAAGTAAGTCAGGTGTTTATGTAGCAATATTCGGGCTATTTCCTATGTCACAACATTGCCAGAATAGACTGTCTCTCTCGCTGTTTGTGAAAGTCACACTCTATGTTTTGCGGTAATGGGCCTGTGACCTCCATCACAACATTGTCCTAGGCAATTGTTTTTCTCGCTGACAGTACGACAGGTGATCGTCTTGCCATGCTGGGTCAGTAACACCTGTCACACACACTGACCAGTCCGGGCAGCACGAGCTGTCACTGTACATCGGGCCCAGACACTTCACAATGCGCCATCAACGTCACACAGGCGTGAAGAAGTTCGCCTTTGTTGACATCACAACTGAACTATCGCGCTCAGTGCTTGCTACATGCGTAGGTCACCTAGTTGTAAAAATTAAAATCCTTCGCCCGCTGTGCAGGTCACCCAGTTGTCAAGTCGTTTGCCCCATTACCTTGACTTCACATTTCCCCTAAAGGTTTTATCGCGAGGGCGTTAAACAACACGTATTATCATCGTCCTTGACGTCACACCACGGACAGATGAAAACGTCCAGAGTGGAGGAGGTCAAGCTATCCTTAGCGTATCACCAATTCTTGTCCCAAATAGAAACATTTTCTGAGAGGACGTTAACTCCCCCCTTTAGTTTTTTTTTTAGGTCAAGCTAATGTCTTGTCACTGTATCCCCAAGTGTGTGGCCGCAACACGATGGCCCCACAAGTTCGCGCAACAACGTGACAACCGACTAACATAATCGCTCCAACAGCTATGTGGTTCAAACAAGCTGTGCAATGTTTCGCCACAGCAACACGGGTTAGCCCCGTAAGTACAAACAGCCTTTCTCTCCGTGTAACAACACATTCTGCAAATTGTAATCCTCGTGTCCCACTCAACCTCGAAGGTGAACTCTCGGGTCACAGTCAACTCCATGTCCGAGCCAACTCCAGAGTTCTCAACAACCTGAGACAACAATACGAAATTCTGCAGCCAGTTTACCTGCTGGCAAAAGTCTGTCATAAGTGCTTGGGATGCGACACAAGTTACTGCTTCACATGTGGCAGTACACGCTGCGGCTCCGTTAATAGTAAAGGGTTTCAAAAGTGCACAACAACACGAGAACGACTGGAACAGTCTTCCAAGAGATCTATATATATATAAGATAACATTCTGCTGATTTTGGTATCAAGTGAGTTCGTCGATGCTACCATGTCTGGCTTTAATTTCCACAGAAAAACAAACATAAAAGAGTTAAGAGTCTCTTGTACAGTATCTCTGATCTTTGTCTGTCTCCAGGACAGCTTAAGTATGTAGAAGGCCTATCGTGCAGGAAAGATTGGCTGACCGAGGCAGTCTTTGTAAAGTCTAAACGTTGGTGGCAACCTAGCAATGTTACAGGTGTCTTTAAAGGTACAGGTGAGCTCAGTGTAGAGTTACAGACAGTCCAACAGGTCAACCGAACACCAAGAGTCAACTACACAGTCAGAAACATCACAGGTAAATTCACAGGTATAAATGTCATGGATAACTTTGGCGTAGCAGCTTGTAATTTTCTAACTTCTAGCAATATACCAACATCTTAACTCAGTGTCTCAGCAAACCTCTATGTCACAGTCATTTGTACTCATTTCATCACCTAGTGTCAGTATTCATGGTAGACACTTTTCACTCTATAACTCAATGGTACTTAGGCCAACAACAAAAAATTGTCTGTTTCTGGTCACCCGACCGACCCTAAATTTCGGCGCCGACCCTAAACTTTTTTTTTCCAAACTCAACAATTTTTTATTTTTTTTGGTGGTAAAGGACAGGGTGAGAAAATGAACAACAAAAACGTGTGAAAACGAAAGTCCGCTGACGATTTGTAAATGTGTTGAGTGTCTTGTCTCTATGTATAGTGAATCCAGTCTCTTTGCGCGATTTTTAAAGTTAGTTTTATTGGTCTACATTTGGGGTTAAAAAAAAAAATAAAAAAAAAAAAAAATTTCGACCTACCGACCCTATATTTTTTAGCCATGTTACCAGAAACAGACAATTTTTTTTTTGGCCTTATCTGTCATCGCAGGAAACTAAGCTGAACAAACCTTTGGTTGCTTTAATGTCATAGACTATCTCTGTTGGTCTCAGTGTCTCAGCAAACCTCTTATGTCACAGTCATTTGTACTCATTTCATCACCTGGTGTAAATATCCGTGGTAGGCACTTTTCACTCCAGAACTCAATGGTACTTATCTGTCATCGCAGGAAACAAAGCTGGACAAACCTCAGGTTACTTTAATGTCATAGACTATCTCCGTGTCAAAGGTGAAGGATAGGTGAACTCAAGCCATCTAAATGTCCCAGATATACTCAGGAAGAGAAAGGTTGGAAGATCGACTCACACGTTATTCAGTGCCAATATAAAGTAACATTTTCAGTGTCAATGTTAAGCACAATATTCAGTGTCCATAGAATTCACAATAATCAGTGTCCGAGGAAATCACAATATTCAGTGTCCATAGAATTCACAATAATCAGTGTCCCAGGAAATCACAATATTCAGTGTCCATAGAATGTACAATATCCAATGTAAAGCCCAAAATGCAGAGGCAATGGAATGCATTAGTATCTGTGCCAATGGAAAGCACTGCGTTGTAGAAAACTTAACACGCCGACTCATCGCTTCTAAAGCTTACACTTACAGCTTCGGTCGTCTCAGGAGTTCACGTAGAGGTCAGTTCAATGTCAAGAGAAAGACAATGTCTTGTGCAGATAATCGGCCTGACAGCTCTAACCTTTTCACTGTCAAGTTCAAGGTCAGTCCCAGTTTTTCACACAACCAGGCAGGTGAACTCGGTGTCATTATTAATCTCCATTATTTACGTAGCTGGACAGGTAAACTGGGTCATTGTCGTAGTTAATACCTGAGTACTCCATGACTTGTCATAATTCAGCATCACACTAAAACCTCCGATTCATGTACGACCTTACAGATTAACTGTCGGGTGAACTCAAACGTCCTAGTCAACCTCACGTATCCCGCACAATGTAAAAGTGCAACTTAAAGTTATAGGCAAACTCTCGGTCCTGCAAAAGCTGACTTCTATGCTCTGGGTCTTAGTGCAGTGTCAAAGGATAGCCTCGGTACACCCCTTCTTCCAACAGTTGCTGCTTCAAAGCCTCGCACAACCAGACAGCTTAACACTCGGGTTTACTCCAGAGTCAGAGCTAACGTGGGGTTAACTCAAGAGTGAGAGTCAGTGTCGAAGGCCAGCCTCCCATAACAGTCGCTTAACAAGCCTGAGACCGTGGAAACGTCACGCACAGTCGAGACCAAAAACCTACACAACTTAACGGCTTCACTCTCACACTAACTATAGTCTGAGAGGCAGTGTCAAATGCTCACAACAGTCGCTCCAGGAGTCAGAGCTAGTATCCTCGGCCAGCCCCTCCAGTTGCAAGTGCCTTGGCCTCTGGGGGTGTTACAGTTAACCTCTTCTCTCTTGGGTTCATTCGTGAGTCAGAAAGACCCATCATTGCAGAGTTCGGAGTCATGGTCACAGCCAGCCTGTCGCAGAAGACAATGGCTGAAAGGGCTGAGAGTGAGAGACCCCTCGAGTGTTAGAGTCAATTTCTTCAATCTGGGGTCAACTTATGAGTCAGAAAGGCCAACCTCAGGCTACCAGGAATCAGAGCCAACGTCACAGGCCAGCCTCACAGCTCACAGTTCACAGTGGCTACATTGTCCTGTTCCTCCCAACCGCCAGTGGCTACATGGAGGCGTAGCCAACGTCACAGGCCAGCCTCACAGCTCACAGCTAACAGCGCACAGTGGCTACATTGTCCTGTCCCTCACAACCGCCAGTGGCTACAAGGAGACGTAGCCAACGTCACAGGCCAGCCTCTCAGCTCACAGCTCCAAGAAGCTACATTGTCCTGTCCCCCACAACAGCCGGTGGCTACAAGGGCCTGTCGGCCTCGTCGCCGATAGGGTTGAGCACGACCTCCACCTCGTCCGCGTCGACATCCTCCTCCACCGCCGCCTGCGCCCGCTCGTCCTGGTCGTGAAAACCGGACTCCGCACTCTCCTCGTCCGAGTCGGCTGCCTCGTGCACGCAGTACTGCACGTCGCGGTCACAGCGCAGCTGCTCAATGTCGTTGCCACACTCCACGTCGATGATGGGCTCTGAGATGAAGTCCTCGCCCATGGCCTCCGGTGACTCCAGGTTGAGGGCCTCCAGCATGGCTGCCGGGCGGAACCCCGCGCTGTCCAAGTCGATCCCTTCGTTGAAGCTGTCGTCCTCCTCCTCCTCTTCCAAGACCTCTGCCAGCGACCTTCGCATCTCCTCCTCCTCCTCCTCGTGGTCCTCGTGAATGGCGCCCAGCTTGGGAGCTCCTGTGGACTTGCTGGCCGGGGGCTTGAAGTTGTTCGCCGTGCTGAGGAGCTGTTTGCGGAGCGGGAGAACAGAGCCTTGCTTCGGCAGCGAGTTGGTCCGCTGCAGCGTCAGGCGTGAGTTCTGCTTCCTCAGCTTCTCGCGCTGGAATTCCTTGAGCGCAAAGGACAGCTTCTCGTGTAACTGCAGGGCAATGGCCTTGGCCTTGGCCTCTGACTTGCACAGCACAGCGTGGCAGCGCAGCTCCATCTTCATCTTCTTGCCCTCGTGGCGGTACACCCACACGAACAGCTTGGGGTAGCTGGGGTGGGCGATGCAGTAGGAGATCCTGTGAGCTCTATACTCGGTCAGACCCTGCTCCTTGGTGTATGCTTTCAGGCCGGACCCTGTGAGGACCAGCTTCATCTCCAGGCCGGGGTGGGGGGACCGCATGTAGTTGTTCCAGATGGTGTTAATCGGTTTGTCCACGCAGCCCTCCCCCTTCATCATGGCGGTCTGAACGTTGCCTAGGTAACGCACTTTGTAGGAGGGGTCCTGCTCGCTGATCTGAAGGTTCTTCCGCCAGCCGAAGAAACTGATCTTGGACTTGGTCGTCATCTTGAATGTGTGTAAGTCTCGGAGCTCCTGAATAACACACAAAGTAAAACAAGAATTATGTCATTGTTCGTGTGTAAGTCTCGGCGATCCTAAACAACACACAAAGTTAAACAAAAATTATGTCATTGTTCGTGTGTAAGTCTCGGCGATCCTAAATAACACACAAAGTTAAACAAAAATTATGTCATTGTTTGTGTGTAAGTCTCGGCAATCCTAAATAACACACAAAGTTAAACAAAAATTAGGTCATTGTTTGTGTGTAAGTCTCGGCGCTTATGAAGAAGACGCATAAGGCCAATGGAATCCTAAATAGCAAAATAAAATAAAGTGGCAATATTCGTTCATATAAATGTTATGCTTGAGCTCGGATCCTCTATGTAATATATTTTGTATGTCACGATATTAAAATTGAATAATGTTTTGTTCAAACCAAATAAAGTGGCAATTTCCCGGTTTAGACCCGTGTGAGCTTCGTCGTCACACTGAATCAACTGAAAGAGTAAACTCTCCTTTCAGCATGTGACGTCACTTCCACTGGGCTAATGTGGGCGACTGACAGTAAATTCAGTATACTGAATAACTACGAAGAACAAAATCAGGTCTTTAGTATCGAAGTATAAAGGCATTTTGTTATTGCTTATTAGCAGAGCAAAACGCAACATAGAATAGAGGCTGTTTTCGCGTCTTGAATGTCAGCAAAGACTAAGTGTACATCAAATTATTTCGATTCATATTAATCAATCAATCAATGAGTCTTATATCGCGCATATTCCGTGGGTACAGTTCTAGGCGCTCTGCATGCAGTGATGCCGTGTGAGATGAAATTTTATACGGCCAGTAGATTGCAGCCATTTCGGCCTATTATTCCAAGTCACACGGGTATAGGTAAACAATTATTAACTGTGCCTAAGCAATTTTGCCAGGAAAGACCCTTTTGTCAATCGTGGGATCTTTAACGTGCACACCCAATGTAGTGTACACGGGGGGAGGTTCGGACACCGAAGAGAGTCTGCACACAAAGTTGACTCTGTGAAATAAATTTCCGCCGAACCTGGGATCGAACTCACGCTGACAGCGGCCAACTGAAATTAATTGACGGCGGCCAACTGAATTATTAAGTATCCTTGATAGTTACAAAGAACACATGCAGCTATCGGGAGGACGTCCGCCAGGCGTCAGCCAAAATTAACTTCAGACTGAATGTTTCTCCGCCAATTTCAAGCGGTACAATTATCTTGAGGGAGAAAAGCATGTCAAGATATTGCAACTGAAGCAGATTTGTGATGTAACTCGATCGATTTTACACCATATTCGATTTAGTCGAAAACGCACCGAGCGGCTTCGTCCTTTGAATAAGAAAATAACTATTTTGCGTTGAAGCTAATTTCAAAGTCAAAATACCATTTCTCATTACAAATTAGAATCCAAGGGGGGAATACGTGGTCCAAAGTTCGATGAGCAGCACTTTGGAGGGGAGGGGAATAGTCAGTATGAAGTTTGTGTGAGATAAACAAAGCCGGCTGACGTCCTCCCTGTAGAGCAATCACAAAGAACAACCTCGGGTCTTCAAAAGTTTCAGTCAGTGTTCCAAACTACCCGTCATAAAAACAAACTCGGCAGATACGTTTATCTGCAGATTTTTGTGATGCGACTGATTATTGCAACACAAAAGTCATTTGTGCTGAGTCAATGGTGGTTTTTTTTTTTATACAGCTTTGTTTTGTTTTTGTTTTTGTTCTTTTCTTTTACATGTATCTCAATCTCATGTAATAGTATTCCTTCTCGAAGTATTTTGTCATTGAACAGCTCACGCCGTCAATCAGATCGTCTGTCTGTCTGTCTGTCTGTCTGTCTGTCTGTCTGTGAGTGTGTGTCTCTGTGTCTGCCTTTGCTATTGCCGGTCTATCGGTCTGTCTGCCCGTGGGCGTGTATGTTTGTCAATAAACCCGCAAAACTCCGCAAAAGTGAACACTTCTTCACAAATTCGACGGTCATGGTTTGCATAGTCTCACTTAGCAGACAAAAACAAAGTGTTGAAAGTCGGCAACTTTATAGGAAGAGAGGAACCTACCGCTCACTCCGCCTCGAATGTCACGCTGTCGGCGGAATCATGAGTCAATGGAGAATTGTATTATCTCTGTACACACACTCACACAAAATCCACTGTTCAACAATGAGTCCCAGATAGTCGTGTATCTTTTTCAGGTCACTGAAATGATGTGACTGTGCTAGCTGAGTTATCCTTTTCCTGGAAAAAGATTGCCTTGACACGCAAAGATAAACCAACTATGCGCACAATCAAACAAGGTCCGTGTCAATCGAAGCTCGTCGTTATGCTCACGATAAAGTCAAAGTCGTGACTGTCTATATGTGATTAGCACTGAGAAGTGTATTCCCAACGCAGTTCGAAAAAAAGTAATCTTGAACACCGAGGAAAGTTATCACCCAGAAATTGCGAAAAACCATGATTAACACGAGGAAAGTTATCACTCAGGAATTGTGTGAAAATGATTTTGATTAACACGAGGAAAGTTATCACTCCGGAATTGCGTGAAAATGATTTTGATTAACACGAGGAAAGTTATCACCCAGGAATTGCGTGAAAATGATGATTAACACGAGAAAAGTTATCACCCAGGAATTGCATGAAAGTAATCTTGATTAACAAGGGGAAAGTTATCACACAGGAATTGCGTGAACATGATGATTAACACGAAGAAAGTTCTCACTCAGGAATTGCGTGAAAATGATGATTAACACCGAGGAAAGATATCACACAGGAATTGCAAAAAAGTAATCTTGATCAACACGAGAAAAGTAATCACGCTGCAGTTTACAGACAATTAATCCGGATTACCACCAACAAAAGTAATCACAAAAGAGTTGTAGGAAAGTAATTTTGATCACCCGGAAGAAAGTAATCACAGAGTAGCCAAACAAAAGGTACCGTAATCTCGGCCCCAAAAAAACACCTGACAGTGATATAGAAGGCTGGGCACTTTTACCTGGGCAACCAAAAGTCAGCTTCTCACTGGGGAGAGAGAGATTACCTCAGCTCCCTGTTTGCTGAAGGAATGTCCAGCCTCGTGTTCCCACAGTCGGTGTATTTTGACCGCTATTTGCCGAGGCTATTGATCCGTTGGGGGGAGGAAGGGGGGATAGCGAGAGTGGAGTGAGGAAGGGGGGAGTGAGGGAGGGGGTGAGAGGATCACCCTGTGCTAACCAGGTCAAACACTGCGGAAGCCAAAGCAGTGTAAAGGTGAGCGCAGACGAGGTCGCAGTTTCACCTGTAGTAAGCCAGGTGTGTCCGAGCACTGCAGGAGAGCACAGCAGAGGTGCGGAAGGATCACCCTGTGCTAACCAGGTCAAACACTGCGGAATGATCACCCTGTGCTAACCAGGTCAAACACTGCGGAAGGATCACCCTGTGCTAACCAGGTCGAACACTGCGGAAGGATCACCCTGTGCTAACCAGGTCAAACACTGTGGAAGGATCACCCTGTGCTAACCAGGTCAAACACTGCGGAAGGATCACGCTGTGCTAACCAGGTCAAACACTGCGGAAGGATCACGCTGTGCTAACCAGGTCAAACACTGCGGAAGCCAAAGCACTGGAAAGGTGAGCACAGACGAGGTCACACAGTTTCACCTGTAGCAAGTCAGGTGTGTCCTAGCTGGCACCTGCAGCGAATCGATCCCGTCACAGGTGGTGCTGTTCCCACAAAGAACTGGGTGAGACACACACACACATTAAGACTGTACTTTCACCCTTGCTTATAGCTGCTTTGCGGGTAATGGCAAAACAAATGGAAGATTCTATTTCCGATTCTGTTTTCTTCTACACTTTCATCCTGGCTTTTAGCTCCTTTGTAGATAAGGCGAAACAATTTGAAGATTCTATTTCCGATTCTGTTGTCTTCTCCTTCGTGGTTGTCTAAATGTTCAGAACCTCCTTTCCGCTCTTCGCTGACTTTTTGAAAATTGCTGCTATTGCTGCTGCTCTGTGTAATCAACGTCAAGTAGTTGACCAATTTCCATTCTACATGTATCTTTTCTTCCGTTTCGTAGTCGGTGCAAACTGCTTGATACTAGACGCCGAATAAAAAAATGAAACAGTTTTATGATTGGCTTGTTGAAGTTTGTCCTCGGTTAAAAAAAAGAAACAGTTTTATGATTGGCTTGTTGAAGTTTGTCCTCGGTTAAAAAAAATGAAAGTTTTATGATTGGCTTGTTGACGTTTGTCCTGGGTTAAAAAAAAAAGAAAAGAAAACAGTTTTATGATTGGCTTGTTAAAGTTTGTACTGGGTTAAAAAAAGAAAATGAAACAGTTTTATGATTGGCTTGTGAAAGTTTGTACTGGGTTAAAAAAAAGAAAATGAAACAGTTTTATGATTGGCTTGTTAAAGTTTGTACTGGGTTAAAAGTAGGTTTACAATGCAGCTGATAAACCACTCTGCGCTGACAGATGCTCAGTGCAATTGAGTCTCCACACTCAACTTCAAAAAGGTTTCTTTATCGTGTCAAGAGTGCTTTAGCTTGTCCGACAACACACGGTGAGAAGTCTCCTGCCGTGTGTGTGTGGTCTACAGTCTTCCGCTGATAAGGTAAATCTTATGGGTTGTAACTAGCGAACACTCGTCACAGTGCATCTAAATTGCATACACTCAATTACAGTGTGACATCCAAAATGTATGCACTCGGGCACGGTGCATCTGCAGTGCATCTGAATACCATACACACAGGCACAGTGCATCCAAATGTCATGCACACGGGCGCACAGTGCATCAAAAGTCATATATTCGATCCGTACAGTGCATACACAACGTCAGAGTGATTGAAACTGCATGCACAGTGCATCAAAACTTCACATACTCGGCACAGCGCATCAAAGATAACAGACCGTCAATGGGCTCTCCCACAAAAAGCTATCACCAATAATCTCAGATATCCGTTTTGTTATCACACCGATGATAAACTCATCGGGGTTCCGTAGTTGTCAAGTGATCACAAAGCTCATGGCCTCATCAGCGATCTCACTGAGGTTTCCGTTTGGGGATAACAAAGATCATGAACTCATCAGCAGACTCACAGTGAGGATTCCGTGTGGCGATCACACAGGTGGAAGGAAGGGAGAGGTAGCTAGCTAGCGCAGGGATCTAGCACCAGTGTTTTTCATGGCGCTGTGTGCTGGTCAGCTTCCCCCCCGACGTGTGTAATAATATCGTCCTGGTCACACACAAACTGTCACACTCGCCGCACGGACACTCACAGCTCCTGCAATCCCCTGCAGACAACACCAGGCGCTATTTTGGCCCGGCAAGCAATATACTTGCTCCCCGAAACTTGAGCAGCGCTAGGGACACACACAAAACCCTAACCTCGCGAGACGGACGGACACAACAGGGGCTTGTGTCAACGCGTCAAACAATGCCGCGGCCCTCTCAGTCAGTCACCCCCTCCCCTTCCCTGCTGCTGGGGGAGAAGGAGGAGGGTGTCGGTGGACATGCTGATGATGATGCGGATGATGATGATGATGATGATGATGATTATGATGACAGACGCCTGTTGAGCGTTGCACGAGGGCTGGGAGCTCACCAAAGGGAAGGAAGCGTCTTGTGTCTTGCCCTCCTGTAGGTCTGTCTGTCCTCCCCGTTGGGTGCTGGTTATCTGCAGGCCTAGCTCCCCTAGACCTGCGGACCAGACAAGGCGACAGGGTTTTAGCTGGAGTGGTGCGACTTGGCTCACTGGTGTGAAAACTGCAGTCTATCCTGTCTACAACGACCACGCAAGGGATAGTTCTCGTTATAAACAGGTGGTCGTTATGGGAAGGGAGTTTGTTCAAGAAAAACCCTCGTTGGGGATCATTTTGCGTTGTCGATGTGACTGGCTCACTGGCGTGAAAATTACAGACGAACCTGTATTTAACGACCACCTTGAGGCACCGACAAAGCACTGTCGTTATGCAAAGGTCCTTAACACAGAAAAATATCCTCGTCGGCGATCATTTTGGGCGGTCGGTTTGAGCAGGCGGTCGGTTTGAGCAGGCGGTCGTCAAGGTAGGTACTACTGTACAGTGGTACCTGTGAACAAAGGACAACCTTTGTCCCTACATTGCAAGTGGCCTTTTATGAAAGGAACGAACATGACCAAAAAAAACTAATTCTTTTTGTAAACCACACTCAGACAATAAATGTGTATGCATTGTATTGTTTTTGTTTTTGTAATTGTTTTTGTTTTTCCTAACAGTATGTAAAAGAATGTTAGACGCTTAAAAGTATGATATGATTTGCGCCATATGAATATCCTCAGTACTGGCAGTAGTTATAGTAGTTGTAGTATATTGTATTATATACTTTGGTAAAGATTAAGACAAAGAGATAACAGGCGGTGGACTTTCATCAGAGATGGCCTATCAACAGAGGAGCCTCACATCGGAGGTACCACTGCACCACAACACTATAAATGTCAGCTTGTTATACATAGTCACGATAGGTGTAACACACTCGTTGACATGGCATACCAGTCACGATAGGTGTGATACACTCGTTGGCATGGCATACCAGTCACGTACACGAACGCAAGCATCACGAAACTCAGTGCCTGTGAGTGTGAGTGTGAGCGCGCACACACACACACACACACACACACACACACACCTACATACACACACACAGACACACACAGACACACACACTCACACACACACACATGCACACACACACACACACACATACACACACACACACACATACAAACACACACACACACACACCCTCATACACACACACACACACACACACACACACACACATACAAGTAAGCAAGCACAAGACCAAGTGCGCACGGAAAAGATCCTGTAACTCATGTCAGATTTCGATGGGATATCTAAACACGATAATACCAAGCATGCTTCCCCCCAAAAAACGACGTGTGGCTGCCTAAATGGCGGGTTAAAAACGACCATACACGTAAAACATTACTGGTGCAAAAACCATGAGTGTACGTGGGAGTTTCAGCCCATGAACGCAAAAGAAGAAGATATATGTATTTTCGATCTGTATTCAAGTGAAAGCATGGTTTTATTCCATGTAAAAGCCCGGACATATCTGAGATGGTGAGCCGAATCCAGACCTGGGAACCCCTGTTTTGAACTTGGAGTATTCTCAAGCAAATTTGGTGACTTTTCGGGAAAAATGAGCGTATTCCACACATCATTTGAACATCCATGATTCAACCATGCTTCACACTCATCCGTCGCACCGTTAACTAAGTTTACCAATATAATTTATTTAAAACAAATGCTTCTTTCAAGGTTTACTGCTAAAAATTGTAATCACGTAACAAAATATACTGGATCGGCTTCGGGATTTTGCTTGTGAAGAAAAGTAGTCTAGGAAATGTTTTTGTCGTATTTGTTTCCCCTCACCGTACTGCTCGTATTCTAGACAATCATGCGTACACAATACGGCGAAATCGTATGGGTTCCTTGGTCTACGAATCCGTCACATGAGAAGAAATGTTACAGCGTGCTCTTTCACGGCGCTTGGTTCATACATATATTGTATGTGGGCTTCAAATCCTTCCAGTAGAAAGATAATTTGACGAGATGATTACCCATTTTTTATTGCCAATTAGCACAGAGCAGGTATTGCGGCAGGTACTGCGTATGCATACAACTTACTGCTGCGATGAATGCAGGTAATTAATGTGTGTTTACGTACGCATATCGATTGATGTATGCGGAACAGAACGCGCCATCAGTTGGGAAATTTGATCCATTCTTTCTTAGTTTGTCAAGATTCCATGTCTGCGTATAACGACAAGCTCTCCAAAGTGTGCGCTTAACGGCACAACCCTTCTCGTGAAAACAGATGGGCTCACCATTTGACATCTTGCCCTGTTTTGGATGGAATAAAACCAGCCCTCCACTTGGACACATACCAAAGCGGAACATCCTGACTGCTTGATGTAGTAAATTGGAATTGTTTTTCTGTTGATGAATTACATCATCAAAAGCCATGAGTAGCATTTACGGAATTCATTCACACACAAATTTCCTCGGAGCACAGTTTCAGTGTGTCTGTCTGTCTGCTTCTTTTTCTGTGCCTGTCTGTCAGTCTGTTTGTCAGTGTGTGTGTGTGTGTGTGTGTGTGTGTGTGTGTGTGTGTGTGTGTGTGTGTGTGTATAGGTTGTGTGTGTGTGTGTAGGTGTGTGTGTACGTGTGTGCGTGCGTGCGCGCGTGCGTGCGTGCGTGCGTGCGTCGGTGCGCACGTGCGAGTGCGTGCTTGCGTGCGTGCTTACGTACGTGCGTGCACCTGTCTGTCTTTCCTTTCGTCTGTTTTTCTTTGAACATAATTATGTGCGTGTGGGACCGTGAGCGTGTAGCAAACTCGTCCATCCAAAATTACTCACGTTCCCCCCTTCCTCTCTCCCCAGCATTATCTAGCTCTTCCCCCTCAAACTCAAACATGAGATCGCTTCACATAAACAGCCTGTCACGAAAAATCAACAACAAAAAGCTTATGAAAACTACACTGAAGCCACTTTACTGGATGATACCTTCAGTCCGCCACAAAACAAAACTGCCAACTTTTTACCTGTGCACCAATGTCGGGGGGTTTAAATGTCTGGGGTTCTAAAACCTGTCAGCTTCAAGTGACAGGCATATCCGACAAAATATGTTTCAATGTATGCAAGCGTAGACCTTAACCTGACACGTATTTCCCCAACCTTCGCCGGTAAAGGAGGTACGCGTGCTATTTTCGGTCAAACCAAGTGTCTCGTTTTGCCCCAAACCTTTTTAAGCCTTTAAAATGTTTGTTCGTTTGTTCGTTTGTTTTGGTTTTTTTTTTCAGTTCTTTTATCAAATATTTTCGTTGATCTATTTTACTTGTTTCATGTTGAAATGTTCTCTTTTGTCTGAAACGTGGGCGGGGATGTAGTTCAGTCGGTAGCGCGCTGGATTTGTATCCAGTTGGCCGCTGTCAGCGTGAGTTCGTCCCCACGTTCGGCGAGAGATTTATTTCTCAGAGTCAACTTTGTTCCAGCGTCGCGGACGACGCTGGTATCTGTGGTTGGGAAGAACGTGCCTGTGGAGAATTAGTCTCCAAGCCAAAGCGCGCTGACTCTCCAAGCCAAAACAATTTCAAAGCTGAAAAAAATGTACAATTTACGCGAAACGATTAAACACAGCTTTCGGGTGGGTTTTTTTTTAATCTAAGATGTACATAAATATACCACTCCGACCATAAGGAAAAGAAAAAAAGACACACAAAAAAAAAGACCGAGAGGAGCCGAGTCAATCCGAGACCAACCGAGAGGACGTGTTTCGCGCCGTTTCGACGTCGTTTGTTCAGATGCGGCCGGTTGGATCAGTTGCGGTCATACAGGGGCGCCTTGCACAAGAAAAGATCTTCAACAATCCCGATCATCATCATGGTACAATAATGTTTTGTGCGCCCCCATGTATGTGTTCTGTGCTAATAATGCACGGTTGTGAAATGTCCGTACACATTTTGTGGCACTATGTAATTGTTAGTGCATCCTCCTGCGGATGCTTCGTGCTAAAAATGCACTTCCATTAAAATATTGTACGCTCATGTCAGTAATATATTTTCAATTGTTTCTCTGTCAATTTCAAGTGTTTGTTTCCAATTACTTCAGTATCTCCCTGTTGCAATTCCATGTGATTCATTATGCATGTGCCAATTTGAGGTGTTTAATTCTGATTCCTGTATTTACAGTGTAAAATTAAAACTATTGTTTTCAAACATTCCTATGACACCTGGTAATGGTTCTGTGGTTTTGTTTTTAATTTGTATTTTGTTTTTCTGCAATAAATAATTGAAATGGATCTGAGGCCGACTTACTACTTTTAGCACTCTTTTTCACCACATTCCCACGTACAGATATTGCAATATCAACTCTTCCTTTCTACCTGTTTCAAACAAGCTCTATTTTTTAATTAAAAAGTTTTTACTAAATGTCTTAATATAGAGGGGGGAATCGAGACGAGGGTCTTGGTGTATGTGCGTGTGTGTGTGTGTGTGTGTGTGTGTGTGTGTGTGTGTGTGTGTGTGTGTGTGTGTGTGTGTGTGTGTGTGTCTGTCTGTGTGTGTGTGTGTAGAACGATTCAGACTAAACTACTGGACCGATCTTTATGAAATTTGACATGAGACTTCCTGGGAATGATATTCCAGGACGTTTTTTTTGGGTTTTTTTTTTTATAAACGTCTTTTATGACGTCATATCCGGCTTTTTTGTACAAGTTGAGGCTGCACTGTCACACCCTCATTTTTCAATCAAATTGATTGAAATTTTGGCCAAGCAATCTTCGACGAAGGCCGGACTTCCGTATTGCATTTCAGTTTGGTGGCTTAAAAATTAATTAATGACTTTGGTCATTAAAAATCTGAAAATTGTAAAAAAATAAATAAATTATAAAACGATCCAAATTTACGTTCATCTTATTCTTCATCCTTTTCTGATTCCAAAAACATATAAATATGTTATATTTGGATTAAAAACAAGCTCTGAAAATTAAAAATATAAAAATTATGATCAAAATTAAATTTCCGAAATCGTTTTAAAAACTATTTCATCTTATTCCTTGTCGGTTCCTGATTCCAAAAACATATAGATATGATATGTTTGGATTAAAAACACGCTCAGAAAGTTAAAACGAAGAGAGGTACAGTAAAGCGTGCTATGAAGCACAGCGCAACCGTTACCGCGCCAAACAGGCTCGTCACTTTCACTGCCTTTTGCACTAGCGGCGGACTACGTTCAGTTTCATTCTGTGAGTTCCACAGCTTGACTAAATGTAGTAATTTCGCCTTACGCGACTTGTTTTTTCTTGTGGCTGTTTGATCAATTCATAGCAAGCATTGACTGAAATAAACAATTTATATATCCAGCACAACATGCAATTCATTGACTTTTGACCCTAACCTTTTAACACTTCCCAAAATAAATCTTTGGTGGACATTGCATCGACGCTGTTCATTTTGAATGAACATTTTTCTTGTGTGCACACTCTCCTCGGTGTCCGAACACCCCCGTGTGTACACGCAAGCACAAGACCAAGTGCGCACGAAAAAGATCCTGTAATCCATGTCAGAGTTCGGTGGGTTATAGAAACACGAAAATACCCAGCATGCTTCCTCCGAAAACGGCGTATGGCTGCCTAAATGGCGGGGTAAAAAACGGTCATACACGTAAAATTCCACTCGTGCAAAAAACACGAGTGTACGCGGGAGTTTCAGCCCACGAACGCAGAAGAAGAAGTCTGAAACGTCATTTCATTTTTCAACATTGTCTTTTGTCAGAACGTCGGTTTCATTCTAAAGCAGTTTCTTACACCAAAGCAAATGTTGTTCCATTTTAAGAGTTTATTTTCACCGTCTAAATTAAGTTTTATTTAAAATGCGGTTTTCTGTGTGCGTGCGTGTGTGTGTGTTTGCGTGTGTGTGTGTGTGTGTGTGTGTGTGTGTGTGTGTGTGTGTGTGTGTGTGTGTGTGTGTGTGTGTGTGTGTGTGTGTGTAGCACACTTGATTTTCAATTTACCTAAATGTAATGCATTCCACTCAATAAAGCATTTATTGACCGATTGCTTTCAAAAAGCTTTGTAAACATATTCCGTAATCTGAAAGCTAAAGTAAAATCAACAAATTAGTGAAAACATAATTTTAACAAAATAATCGTTGTCAGCTTTGTCGGAGCACCAGCACCTTTAAATTTTAATTTCCATAAAATTAATATTATGTCTTCTTCCTCTCGTCAAAAACCTGCCCAGACACTGACAAACTCTACGTACACCCAACGTTCTAAAGTGTCACAAGGTACGCACAGGAGTGGTGATAAATATATTTGTCGACAGAAAGTTGCACCGCCCGTTGTTACATTTAGTCAAGTTTTGTTTTAAATTCCACTGGAAGTAGAGTTTCTAGCACAAAGGTTGTAAAACATAGGCACCACCGTCTTTTTTCTGAGTCATCATTTTGTTCTTGTACAAGTTGTTTTGGTGTTTTTTACATTATGATTCTTCTTTGTGTTTCGTGTCGTGTGTGTGTGTTCGCTTTTTAAGACGTAATGGATTTTCACAAAGGTTGTAAAACATAGGCACCACTGTCTTTTTTCTGCATCATTACTTTGTTCTTGTACAAGTTGGGTTTTGTGTTTACATTATGATTCTTCTTTGTGTTTCGTGTCGTGTGTGTGTGTTCGCTTTTAAGACGTAATGGATTTTGTTTGACGATGTAGTGGGTTTTTTCCACCACTGTCCTAGATAAACAATGTTTGTTACTACTGTCTGGGGTATTCGTCCTTGTGGTTTTTAGTCATTTTACATCATCCCTCCTTGGGTTTGTTGTTCTGTTGTTAACCAAGAGTAATGCATACACTATCCTTATGGCTGTAGTGGTGTTTGCTTTTTGTCCAAACTTGTCCCAGTTAAACGTGGAGTGTCAGGGGAGGGGGGGGGGGGATTATGTGACCTTGTACCGTAGTAGTGTTCTCTTATTTGCGTGATTCCCGTTTGAGTCTCTTGTCCTCCTCTCCACCAAGACATTACTTTTGTTTTCCAACGATGTCCTAGATAAGTTAGGTTTAACTGGAGTGAGAGGAGAAGAGTGCACACATGCAGGCATGTACGCAAACGCACCCACATGCGCACGCGCACGCACACACACACACACACACACACAAACGCACGCAAAACACACACACGCAAGCACGCTCGCACGCACACACACACACACACATACACACACACACACATATATACACACACACACACACACACACACACACACGCCCACGGAAGCACGCAAAACACACACACGCATACACACACATACACACACATACACACACAGCCCTGCCAGCAGAGGAGGTTCGGGGTGAATCGGACATGACAAGAGGTCGTGCACCTCGCAGTGGGGAGGAAAAAGGCAGGAACTAAAACACTTCATCTCCCTTCCCCCCTCCCCCACCACCCGTCACCCATGACAGATCACGGACACTTAAAGAGACATAACCCAACAAAACACACAGACACACACAGACACACACAGACACACACAGACACACACACACACACACACAAACGTTGATGATAATACATGTTGTCTTACGCCCTCACGGTAAAACTATTAGTGAGAAGCTACCGGGTGTTACGCCGACTTAAGATGATGTGGTTAGAAAAAAAAGTCGCAGCAAAAGGAGTGAAGGCTGTCGTACTCCAACTTCTGGCCGTTCAACAAGCTTGGCCCGTCGTTTTGGACAAATTTATACTGTGAAATTTGTGGCTGCATGTTTAAAAATGTTTGAATCAATCATTAAAATGTCGGATTCTCTCTGTCTCTGTCTCTGTCTCTCTCTGTCTCTCTCTCTCTCTCTCTCTCTCTCTCTCTCTCTCTCTCTCTCTCTCTCTCTCTCACTCTCTCTCAGTGGCGGTTAATCTGAGCAGGTGGACGTTATAGGTTATGTATCTTGAATTCTGCTTGAAAGCCCCACTTCTGCAGACCGCAAGGTCATTTCACGGACTTCGGTACATCTTTCAAGTTCACTGCAAGATTTATCACCTCTTCGCAATGTCAGCATGAGGACACTTGGACGGCAAAGATAGTTCGGAAGGAGACATTGAAGCGGTATGGGAAATATACCTCGGGTAACGTAAAGAAAATACACCCAATGTGTTGTGTATTTCACGTTTCTGTTAGCCGCAAGTCACCGCAAACTGCGTCACAGGGTCCTTTACGCACTAGAAGCCAAAAAAACTTACTAGAAATCCCCGAAAGGGGTCATGCGACGCACTAAACCTAAAAATAGCGGGACCCGGGACCCTCTAAATTTGAGTTGTCCTGCGTAGTCGTCTGTTATTTTCCATGCAGAATGGACAAGAGCGTACACTTTGCTGGACTTCAAAGACGAAAACATTTTCTGCCCGATCTGAACCCACGTACACGTGAGGTGTACATTATTATAACCGATATTGCAAATAATGCCTTTGTGAAGGTCTGACTGCCAAAAGTTGAAAACGTTCAAAAGACATCCTCGCCTTTTGACCCTCCAAAGTTCCGATGAGGGGTACTTAATTTGCACGCCCTAGAAATTAACTTAGGGGGTCTTAAAAGAGGGGTTTCACTGTACTTTTAGACGGGATGGTTCGCCCCCCAGTCAAGGCCGTGTCACTACTGTCACCCCAGCAGCTGCCACGCGGGGACAAGAGAGATGTTTACTTTTACCGCAGCCACACCTGTAGGACTAGTAGGCCAGGTAAACCTGTTCACCTGTGACGCCGCGGTTTCAGTCCAGTGCCCTCACTAGTTTACCTGCACAGGTAACACTTACACTTACAGCGACAATCGCGGCCTGGGGGCTGATGAGTCAGCCGTGTCATCAACACACGTGGAAAGAATCCAGATATATATATATACAGGTGACAGGCTGAGTGACAAACGGCGAAAAAGTAAAACGTATTATTCGCTCCGCATGGCAGCTAGCCGCCTAGAAGTAGAAGATTTTATGGTGGAAAGTTGCCGGTGTGACGATGCAATCTTTCCCCGTGGTCATATTTCGATTCTCGGACTCGTTGATCTTGTATAAACTCCACACTGAACAAAAAAAAACACCCTTCGATAGTACTGATGAGCGACCTTAGGTACAGGTCTTACATTCATGGGGCCAAATTTGTCCAACCATTTTTTTTTTTATTTAACTTAGAAATTTGATTCATCTTAAAATGTTTCCCTTCTTATTCAAGGGACGTAACCACTCGGTACACGTTTTCGAAGAAATCGATTTTTGGGGTGAAATCTATTAAATTTCACCACCAATTTTCTTCATATGCAAGAAACTGACATGCTTTTCGTCCTTAAATAATGTCACTTCTTAATGTCACCAGGAAACAACATGTCAGTCTTAAGTATATATCGAGGGGGAAATATGACCACGGGGGAAATATGTAATCGTTACACCGGCGGTTTAAAGCAGGAACTGAATTGTATTTTCTGTCCGGTTAACCTGAATACCGCAAGCCGTGATGCAAACATGTAGGCCACTTCTGCTCTGGTTACCTGCTACCTACTGTTTGCACTGGTAGTACTACTGTTCAACCTGCCTCGGCGGCCACCTCTTGATAACGACCGACCACCTGCCCATAACGACCCCTCCCAATGATCCTAGACGATTTTGTCTTCTACGTAATGTAGCTTTCCATAGCGACCACCTGTTCATACGACCGCTTTTGGTCGATCCCTTGGGTGGGCGTTATAGACAGGTATTACTGTAGTTGTAGTGCATGTGTGTGTGATTTTAAACATGCCTACATCCTGTCTCGTGCCCACGATCAATACAACATTAACTCAACAACAAACATTATATTTTCTATCCGATTAACCTAAATACCGCGCGCGATGTTGCTGACACTACTAGCTACTCTACTTTATTCCCGTTCGGAACAAGTACTGTGGTAGTTCAGCTGGTTTAGTTAGTGGGTTATGATTCATCGATTAGTATACAGTGTAATGCTGGGTAATCATAGTATAGTTATGCGTAACTTTTATGGGCAATATTTCGTATTGTAGTTATGCAGTTAATTATCTAAACGTTATGCATGTCCCTTTCATTGTTAAACAAATGCTAGTGTGACACGTACTGTTTCGAGACCGTTTACTTTAATCTCCCACTCCCAGCGTGATTCCACTTTGTCCACCGTTGTTCTCGAAGTCTGTTCTCGTGAAAAACTTGTACAAACTACAACTGATGTAGTTGTTGCCTATGGATTCTCCTGCATGTTCTCGTAATGGTGGTGTATGCTTTTAATCAAGCGTTGCTGACTATGAATGTAGATGTAAATGCTTGTATAACTGTGTTTGAATTTTAAATGTGTCAAGCGCAAAGAGCATAATTGTAAAGTTATGATGTTGCGCTATATAAATGCTCATTTATTATTATTATTATTATTATTATTAATGGTTAGATAAATGCTAACGCAACACTGTTTTAACCTCGATAAAAAAAATGCTGGCATTATTCAATTGTGTTAAAAACTGTATTAACCACGTGTCCTTGCAATCTGTTCTCACGAGAAGTAGTACGGTACAGTTATGTAGTAGCTTATAACTTAAGAGTCCTGCATATATATATTTATCTAATCGTCCGACAAATGCTAATGCAATAAGACTGTGAAAACTGTCCAATTGTATCTGTATGATTAATTTGTTTTATGTAGGTTGTACTTTGAATTGTTCTATTCTGTTATATATATATATATGTTCTTTTGTAAAGGGCCTAGAGCCATAGGTTAGGCACTTAAAAATGTCCAGTTATTATTATTATCAGTAGCGTGATTCCATTGACTTACCAGGTTTTATTAGCTCTGAGTCTGATCTCATCCAACGATAGACGTAACAGTTATGTATGCTTTGCTTAATTAAGCCCCCTCCCCCCCTGCGTCTTCTCGTAATATTGTTAGATAAACGCTAGTGCAATGCTGTTTCAAAGCCATTTAATCTCATTGCGTGGTGGTTCTACTCTGGTAGCATATATATATGTGTTCTCGCCGTCTGTTCCCGTGAGAAATAATACGAAATGTTGTTTTTACTTACTTAATAAGCTCTCCCGGCGTAAATTCTCGTATTGTTAATGTTAGACAAAACTAATGGTATACTGTTGCAACACTGCTTTAAAACCATTATTTTGATCTCTTAGCGATACTAACCAGGTGTTCTCGCAGTCTGTTCTCCTGAGAAGTGGTACAGTTATCTTGTTTTTGGTTACTGGGGTAAATTCTCGTAAGTGTTAATCACTTCATGTCTAACACATTTTATCCTGTTGCAATACTGCTTTAAAACCATTTGATCTCTGTACGTGGTTGACCCCGTCAGTTCTCACGAAAAGTGATACAGATATAGTTTTGTTCAATCAAGCTCTCCTGCGTGATCTTCTAATCGTTGGACAAAATGCTGCTGCAGTGCTATGATGATAATTGTTATTTTGCGACCTCACAGATAACGATTAGGGCCCATAAAAAAAGAGACAGAGCGAGAGAGACAGAGAGATTTGTTTTGACATTATCATCCTAATCTTAACTATTATGAGTTGACTATTTGCGCCTCCACAAGGTTTAAATAATGCTGTGCATGAAAGGGGTATTACTGTTTTATGTTCTTACGTGTTATGTTGTATGGTTGTAATACTGTGATACACCTCACCCGAGTTTCTCGTCTTGAGATAATAAAGTTTTCTATGTGTATGTCTATGTTTCCGGGTGTTCTCACGACTTTGGATGATTTGCAACACTCTTTCAAAACTGTTTAATCTTATACCGCGATTCCACTGTTTTAAAGGCACAGACCTTTTTGTGAAAACAGTTCGGATCACCGACTCAGATCCGGCCAGGCTTTAACATGGGGTAAGACCACCCCTCCACTTGGTCACATACCAAAAAGCTAACATCCTCACTGCTTGCTGTGGTGAGTTGGGATTTGTTGATGAATTAACAGGTGGCTTTTACAAGATTATTTAATAACATTATCTTCTTCTTCTTCTTCTTGTCGATCACTCAGATGGAAACGTAATAACATTATAAAAACTCCCACTGGGCACAGAGAGCACCCAAGCTGTTCATTTTCGGTATGTGATCAATAGAGCGGAACCCCCCTTTTAAGACCCCCCCCCCCCCCCCGATTTAAGACTCTCTCCTTTACAGTAGTTATAAAAACCTGGCTTTTTTCAGATTTTCTGTTCATAAACTCTGTAAATTTGCCCCCATTTTAAGACTTCCTCAGTTTTAAGGCCTGAATTTGTTCATATTATAGTATGTATGTGTTTGGAGGTCTTAAAAAAAACGCGGGTTAGCTAGGGGGAAGAATTTACCCGATGCTCCCCAGCATGTCGTAAGAGGCGACTAACGGATTCTGTTTCTCCTTTTACCCTTGTTAAGTGTTTCTTGTATAGAATATAGTCAATTTTTGTAAAGATTTTGGTCAAGCAGTATGTAAGAAATGTTAAGTCCTTTGTACTGGTAACTTGCATTCTCCCAGTAAGGTAATACATTGTACTACGTTGCAAGCCCCTGGAGCAAATTTTTGATTAGTGCTTTTGTGAACAAGAAACAATTGGCAAGTGGCTCTATCCCATCTCCCCCCTTTCCCCGTCGCGATATAACCTTGAATGGTTGAAAACGACGTTAAACACCAAATAAAGTAAGAAAAGAAAGAAAGGTCTTAAAAGGGGGTTCCTCTGTATAAAATCCTGACCAGATCTGAGACGGTGATCCGAACTGTTTTCACAGGAAGGAGTGTGCCTTTAACCTCTCCTCTGTGTGACTGACTATTAGGGTTTAACGTCCTCTTAGACCAACTGGTCTATATTGGGACAGGTATTGGTAATACGCTGAAGATATGGTGTGATACTTTGATTCGAACAAGCCCGCTGTGGCTGTCTTCTTCGACACACCAGCATTGGGTTTGTCTCGTCAAAGTATCGAGATACGATCATGATAATCAGAGACGAGAGATGATGCATGCGTGTCTTCGTGTTTTCCAAGCCCTGAGACTTTCGCTGTGAACGTGGGATCTTTTTCGTGCGCATGTGTGCACACGGGGGTGTTCGGACACCGAGGAGAGTCTGCACGAAGTTGACTCCGAGAAATAAATCTCTCGCCGAACGTGGGGATCGAACCCACGCTGATAGCGACCAACTGGCTACAAATAAGCCAGCGCGCTACCAACTGAGCTACGTCCCCGCCCCTCCTCTGTGTCCTCATATGACTGTTAGTGTTAGTGTTAGCACGGTTAGGTAAGTTGTGTGCTTCACGGGTGAGTGACGACCGTGGAGGGTCGGTTTGTCATCCTGCTCCCCATTCCGACAGCCACCATACCACTCCTAGTCTGACTATTAATCAAAATATTCTCATATCACTTCCGTATTAGATTTAGAGCTCTACTGTCCGGAAGAGTTCGAATCTGGTTCTACAACAGTGACGCCTAAGCTGGTAATGTTTAATTTTAGCGCAGTACATTCAAAGCTAACAACCATGAGTGGCATTATTGAGAAATATTTGATACTTTTCATTCCAAAGCAAAGAATAATTCTAGAGATAGTACTAGACGGAATGAGCTGTTTTTATATGTTATACTCTTATTTTCTCCCAAGCGCAAGACAAATTCTTCTATGAAAATTGAAGCCAATAAAATTTGAGTTGAGTTGAGTTGAGTTGAGTTGAGCTTTAAAATTGAACATTATTTGGTCATTTGTGACCCCTAAACCAACCGCGTGACGGGATGTTTTACCTTTATTTTCCTGGTTACAAAGTTGACAGTGGTCACATGTAACTTCATTCACTAACCTGCAACAGCGGTCTTTTTGACGTCAGAGGTGGGCAAGGTGTGTCGACTCAGGTACACACAATCCAAGCACTGTAGATGAAGATATAGACTTCCCACAGAATCCACTTTAACAACAGCAAGCCACTGTCAACAAATGTGGCGACAAAAATTCCCCGAAGCCCATCAACTCCCGAGCTAATGGCGCGCCCAGGCACTGGAAAACTAAGCAGACGACACTCAGTGACAATCCAACTGGAAGCGAAAACTTTCCCAACAGAGGAATTTCCCACAGTGTCCGACCACAGGTGGAAGGATGGCAGGAGGTTGTTTGACCAGTGACAAGCAGACTGCCTTCTTCTCAGTAGCGCGCTCACACAGACACACACACACACAGAAGTTCTCGTTTTCTACTTCACAAGAGCGAACGAACGGTTTTCAGTGCGCCAGCCAGCCCCGAGTTTCTGTGCCGCGGTGTGTGTGTTAAAGGTAAGGGGAGTTGGGTTTCAGTCGACGGCTTGTCAGTGTGGTTTTGTCCTTTCTAGGTCCCACACACAGTTTGCTGGCCTGCTGGCTCATTGCGTTTTACCTGTCCTGACCCGGGCTAAAAATAGGGCGACGTCGCTCTGGCTGGATTTATTGAGCCGTGAGATAGTGGTTCAGTGGTGAGGGTTTGTCTGTGGGTCGCGTTTCTTGATAAGTAAACTAAGTGACTGTCATTCGTTGCAGCTGATTTTGGTTGTCATTTACAACTATAAACTACTGTCAACTTGAAGAGATAGAACTGAACTGAACTAAACTTTATTTTAAAAGGATTAAGATTTAAGGCTAGGCCTTTTCTTACAATCTGCTGACCTTGGGACGCACAAACACACAGTAAAGCAAATATAACAAGATAAAGTGGGAAGGGGGGGTGATGATGAGGAGGATGAGGATGAAGATGATGATGAGAGAGAATGAGAGAGAGAGAGAGAGAGAAAGAGAGAGAGAGAGAAAGAGAGAGAGAGAGAGAGAGAGAGAGAGAGAGAGAGAGAATGAATGACAATGCAAATTCTTCAGCGCGACAAGCTGCGAGCAGAAGAAAGAAAGAGAAATAAAGAAGAAGAAACCCGTGTCGACACATTGAAGGCAAGTCATGAAATCCCTTCACTGTTCAATCCCGCTACCCTTGTTTCGACACAAGAAGGAAATCAACAACAACTGCTGGAATGTGAAAGTGACACACAACACAGTGACAGTGACATTTTTGCACGTGCTGCACGCACTGATGACAACACGCCCTCTGACGTAATAACAATAAACAAGGTGAGGCTGAAGTTGTGCTATTGTCGCCACGGGCCACTGAGTCACGTGGCGTACTGTCTGTTTTGGATACCTGGCTGTTGAAAACACAGTCTCGGACCGGAGAAGTCACAAAAACACAAGATACATCAGAGAATAAGGCATCTGACCTAGGTTACAGTCTGTCGGCCGTAAAGGAGTATGTGTCGGGACTGAAGGACCGATCAGCTGTGCGTGCAGTGAAACATGTTCACAGAAACAACTCTTTTCGAAGGGTGGTTCGTGACAACACAGATGACAGACAATCATTGCTATGTGAAACAGACGATTTCGTGTTGGTCACCGATTGCAGCACCGACAAAAGTCCAGGCACGTACTGGATGATCAAGCAAGCAACTCGCCACATGATACAAGAAGAGAAGGAGTACCTCGACAAGCTTCGCCATGGGTCACCCGTCGACAAGAGGAAATTCGCCGATCAACTCCGAACTGCGCTACATTAAAGCTGTGGTCTATTTATGACTTTCCGGGGCTACGAGGTTGAAAAATAGGGATACAATCATGTACAGAATTCTGTACAGCAAACGCTACCCGAAACCCCACCTATACGGCGTGTATGACCTTGAGAGCTTCAGTCAACGCTTGAATTTTGCAGGGATAACATCCGGTTTGCTATCTCAAGACTGATCATATTTTATCTTCAAGAGAGATCAAGGGGAAAAAATAAACGCCCCGGCGAAATTTTGAACTCTCGACCTCGAGACTTCGTGTCTGATGTCCTAACCACTAGGCTACTGCGCCAAATGAGAAAAAGAAGTAAAAACATTGATATAAATCCATGTTATGTTATTCTTGAAGCAGCATGATTTATATCTCTATCCGCCCATTGTTCAGAAGTGAATACATGTATAACTATTTCTTTGATGTCTGTTTTCAACTGCACAGAGCTTCGGAGAGATTCAATTACTGTTCTTGTCATTTTTCTTGCATGTTGTAAATAGAGATATCGCAGCTATTTGCATGGCGCGAATGTCGTGTAGCATGACGGTGTAAACATGTACTGCGATTCCGTGAAACATGTTTGCAAAGAAAAGCCAAATTTTAATGGCGATATAACCCTTCGTCGTTGAAAACGACGTTAAACACCAAATAAAGAAAGAATGGCAATTTTTACGTTTTTGCAATGCATGGATGGTAATTCAAGCGAAGAATGATATAAAATTATCAAATTTTTTATCGTTGACAACACTGGTGAAGTGGCCTAGCGGTTAAGACATCGGTCCCGACATTTGGAGGCTCCGAGGCCTTGAGTTCGAATCCCTGCCAAGTCGTTTATTTTTTCTGCTCGATCCTTCTTGACAAAATATGCTCAGCTCTGAGAGAGCAAACCGGATGTTACCACTGCAAAATTCAAGCGTTGACTGAAGCTCTCAAGGTCATACACGCCGTATAGGTGGGGTTTCGGGTAGCGTTTGCTGTACAGAATTCTGTACATGATTTTATCCCTATTTTTCAACCTCGTAGCCCCGGAAAGTCATAAATAGACCACAGCTTTAAGTGTCTGTACTCCGGGATGTGACTAAATTCTACCTCGGTTGACAGCAAAGCTATTCGGTTCGGATATCGTATCGATGTTGTGGGTGTGACTCGGGACTTTTGTTCTCATCATGACATTTTGGAGAACGGTGTAAATTGCATTACACAGAACAAACGGACAATACGAACACTAACGTGGAAACTACCGTGTCGGGAAAGGGATGGAAACTGTAAATCATCCCTATGATCGGTGCATTGTTAAACGTTTCATGTTTTCGAAACTATGTGTACACCGATTTCCCTTCCCTTCCTTCCCCATTGCAAGGGGCCAATGGCCTAGCAATTAAACGTTCGTATTCGTATTCTCTCTCTCTCTCTCTCTCTCTCTCTCTCTCTCTCTCTCTCTCTCTCTCTCTCTCTCTCTCTCTCTCTCTCTCTCTCTCTCTTTTTAGGCATGGAGCTTGCTGGGTGAACTGAAAAAAACAAAAATGCATCGTTCTCGAATACCAATATCAGCTGAAGAGACAATTAAAAAAACAAAAATCTTCTCGTGAAGACCATACAGCCAATGACCACTGATCCGTCCAGGATTTTACTGACATGGAATAACACTCTTCTTCCACTTTGACACATACCAAAAATCCACAGCCTGGCTACTTTCTGTACAGAGTGGTGTTTTTTGATGAATTGTGTGTGTGTGTGTGTGTTTGTGTGTCTGTGTGTGTGTGTGTATGTGTGTGTGTGTGTGTGTGTGTATGTGTGTGTGTGCGTGTGTGTGTGTGTGTGTGTGCGCTGTGTGTGTGTGTGTGTGTCTGAGAGAGAGGAGGAGAGATATAGAGACGGAGAGAGACAGAGAGAGAGAGACAGAGAGATGAGGAGAGAGACAGAGAGAAGGAGAAAGAGAGAAAGAGAAAGAGAGAGAGAGGGATAAAGAGGGAGATGAGGAGAGGTAGAGAGATGGAGAGAGACAGAGAGAGAGGGAAAAAGAGAAAGAGAGAGAGAGAACGAGAGAGAGAGACAGAGAGAGAGAGAGGCGAACCGGTATTTTCAACTCAAACCAATGTCACTGGTTTTTCGGCATTCTACTTTTCTGTAAGCCTCCAATTAAATGGGCGAAGTCGAGTTGGCGAGGTGTACTTGATGAAAGCTGGCTGCCGAATCTTTGGCACTGATCTTTCTGTAAGTGTATAAAGACTTCGCAAAGTCGATTTTAGGCTCATTTAGGGGTTAATTGTGTGTGTGTGTCTGTGTGTGTGTATGTGTGTGTGTGTAGGAGTGTGTGTGTGTGTGTGTGTGTATGTGTGTGTGTGTGTGTCTGTGTGTGTGTATGTGTGTGTGTCTGTCTGTCTGTGTGTCTGTGTCTGTGTCTGTGTGTCTGTGTGTGTCTGTGTCTGTGTGTCTTTGTCTGTGTCTTTGTCTGTGTCTTTGTCTTTGTCTGTGTGTCTGTGTCTGTGTCTGTGCGTGCGCGTGTGTGTGTGTGTGTGTGTGTTATGCAATCGCCACTCCTCGAGTAGTATCGCTTTGGTATTACTTTTTGGAACCGTTCAGGAAGTGTTCCGTGATCATTCAATGCGTCGTAATAGGCCAAATGTACAAGTGTTGATTTTAACAAAACCGAAAAGCAGAATACAAAATCAAACATGTATGCCCCAATGTTGAAAGTCTTCCGGGTTTGGAAGCGCTTGAATTGTACATTTTTTAAGCGTTTCTTTTTTAAGTCGGACAGAAATTATACTCGGCGTTTTGTACAGGGAAAACGCTAGTTGAGCATTGGGCCCCATGAAAATTAAATGGTTGTTTCTGCTGAAAAGGCCGAAAAATGAGGGTCGGTAGGTAGGTTACTTGTTTTTGTTTTGTTTATTTTATTGTTTTTGTTTGTTTGTTGTTGTTTGTTTGTATATTGTTTTTTATCATTCAAGTCTTCTTTTTCTTGTACGACGGCGCATGTGGCGGGTTTTTTTGCCCGGAACTCGTGCGAGCTGTGTTCCCTGGATGTCATGGGAGACTAGCTTTCTTTGTAAAGTCTGAGTTTAATCTTTTTATTTCTTTTCTCTTTTTTTTGAATGGTGAATAAAAAAAATGTAGGGTCGGGAGGGAAAAAAAAGGGTCGGTCGGGAACCGGAAACACTGATTTTTTGGTTTAGGCCTTATAACTTGTACCTGAAAATCCGTGTGGTAGTTTCGTAGTTGCCGTTGGTCGTTTACAATCCGCGAACAATATCGCACACTCCTTCCAATGCAAACAGTTGGGCTCGCCACCTCAGTGGGGATATAGCTCAGTTGGTAGCGCGCTGGATTTGTATTCAGTTGGCCGCTGTCAGCGTGAGTTCGATCCCAGGTTCGACGGAAATTTATTTCACAGAGTCAACTTTGTGTGCAGACTCTCTTCGGTGTCCGAACCTCCCCCCGTGTACACTACATTGGGTGTGCACGTTAAAGATCCCACGATTGACAAAAGGGTCCTTCCTGGCAAAATTGCTTAGGCACAGTTAATAATTGTCTACCTATACCCGTGTGACTTGGAATAATAGGCCGTGAAAGGTAAATATGCGCCGAAATGGCTGCAATCTACTGGCCGTATAAAATTTCATCTCACACGGCATCACTGCAGAGCGCCTAGAACTGTACCCACGGAATATGCGCGATATAAGACTCATTGATTGAGTTCTGGCCAGGCTTTTACATGGGATAAGACCATCCGTCAGTCTGCCCGCCCGTCTGTCCGTCCGTCTGTCTGTCTGTCTGTCTGTCTGTTTGTATGAGGATATGTCAGTAAATTGTGTGTAATTTTCCTGTTAACATTCCTTGTGTGTAATCGCATGTTGGTTTTTGATCCGGTTTGCGCTCCATGCTGCAAAACAAAGTTTTCTGTTGAGAATAATACAGATTTATTATATTGCATTACATGTTACTGTATATGTTGTCATTGTATCAATGCTAGAAGACATGTTCTGCATTACTCTTGCTTTCTGTTAACACAAACTTACCGCCCCGAATGTAGTGCAATCAAATCTGGCTTTCTGTGATTGATGCTTAGGTTGAGAAGCTTCGGCCTAAAGGTGTTATATCTGAACTTGTTGTCTATATAATTATATTTCTTTTTATTTTGCTGAAACAGCGCTAACAGAATCGGTCTGAATTCCGTGCTGCGTGGACGTGAAAAGCAGTAACATCATCCCTTTGACCTCAACTGACTACTCCTTGGTTTATGTCCTTTACGGATCACCATGTGTAGGTGGCGGAGGACTAAAAATCGAAGCATCTGACCCCAGCGCAATCACATGACGGCTGAACTTGTTACGATTGGGTAATGAACCGCGAACTGGAATGTAAATCCGGTCGTCTGCTTACCTTGCTTTGCTTACACGACAGTTACTTACCTTTTGTGCTACCTGACACTGCACATGTATTGTACAATCATTCTATCTTCTGTCAAAGTGTTCTGCCGTCAAAAAAACGCAGAAAGGTAAAGGCACACTCGACTTAATCGTGAACACAGTGCGGCTCCCAATCTCAGGTACACCGTCACTCAGATATAGCCAGGCGGCTTTAAATGTGATAAGAGCTACCCTGTACTTGGTCACATACCAAAAATCAACACCATGACTGCTTGCCGCGGTGAGTTTGAATATTTGAATGAATTTTTGTCTTTTAAAAACAAAAAAGCCACCAGTCGCTTTCACGAAATTAATTCATCAAAAAATTCCAACTGGGCCAGAGAGGTTCCAGGCTGTTCATGTTTGGCATGTGACCAAGTGGAGGGATGGTCTTATCTCATGTAAAAGCCTAGCTTTATCTGAAAACTAGGGTTAGCCGAATTACTTACACGGGAAGAAGAGGGCCGTTAACACTGAAATAAATGATGGCTGCTGTAATTGCAAGGCGGAAAGACATCCAGGATGTCACATCCTTTGCGTGTAAAAGATCGTTCACCTCTGACCTGCCTAAGATTTTACATGAGCTAAAACCATCCTTTTACCTAAGTTGATAATAATGTTGTTTTACGCCCTCGCGGAGAAACCATTACAGGTATGTACCCCGACTTGAGATGATATAGGCTACACAGGTGTTTAGGTGTAATCAGCCACCTGCACTTTTGGCAGAATGACCGAGGTTTTTTGCGTGCTACAGTGGTGACACGGGGGTGAAACATGGACACCGTCTCTGAGTCTGCACATAAAGTTAACCTGTTACTAAATCAGGACTTAATCGTCGACACCGTTCACATGGCAGACTTATTGCCGACTTGGTCTCAGTGACTACTACCGGCACGGTTGGCCTCGTGGTAAGGCGTCCGCCCCGTGATCGGGAGGTCGTGGGTTCGAACCCCGGCCGGGTCAAACCTAAGACTTTAAAATTGGCAATCTAGTGGCTGCTCCGCCTGGCGTCTGGCATTATGGGGTTAGTGCTAGGACTGGTTGGTCCGGTGTCAGAATAGTGTGACTGGGTGAGACATGAAGCCTGTGCTGCGACTTCTGTCTTGTGTGTGGCGCACCGGCGTTATATGTGTGTGTGTGTGTGTGTTTGTGTGTGTGTGTGTGTATATGTGTGTGTGTGTGTGTGTGTGTGTGTGTGTGTGTGTGTGTGTGTGTGTGTGTGTGTGTGTGTGTGTGTTTGTTTGTTAAGACCGCGTCGTTTTGACTTTGGCCTGAAAATGGAGCCGAATTGTTTTGACGCACCCCGTTGTTTTGACGTCACAACAACGGCACTGGGTGCAGTGCCTTTGTAGTGCACTTGCACTACAACGGCACTGGGTCCAGTACCCGCTCCGGCATCGAAGCATTTTCCACTAAAAAATGCACAAAATTTGACCTATTTCGTCGCCTATAGAGGACGGAAAGAATGTCATTTCAATGGTGTGATAACATTCTTTCCGTCAAAAAAGTCAACTTAACGGGAAAAAAGTCAACTTAACGGTGTCAAAACATGTATTTGTGTGTGTGTGTGTAAACCAGTGTGTGTGTGTGTGTGTGTGTGTGTGTGTGTATGTGTGTTGTCATTGTTCTCGACAGTCTTTGTTCACCTCGACCGCTAGAACGGTCTCGGAGGAACACTGACTGTCTCGATCTGTGTAAAATGTCATATTTTGGTCAAAAATACAAATAACGTATACACTATAATGTTTGCTAAAATTATTAGGCGGGAAAAAAATCTAGGATGCAATGCAGACAGTGAAATACTGAAATAATGCCGTTTGCTACAATCAACAGGCCGGGGAAATCTATGATGTAGACAGTGAAAGACTGAAATGATGTTTCCTCAAATCAACAGACGCTGAAAAAATGTAGGAAACAGACCGAGAAAGATTGAATTGATGTTTACTCAAATGAACAGGCGGAAGCAAAACCCAGGATGTTGCTTTTCTATCTAACTTCACTCTATTTAACAAAAAACAAGACATGCAAGCCTGAGTGTGTCCTGACGAGAAGTTGTAAAGATCAATTATCTGGTTTTGTGTCAGCCGAGCTAAATACAGCCACCGAAGGAAACCATGAAAGGAAGGAGTCGTACGAACGTGAGCAAGGCAGAGACTTACTCTCGTCAGCACCTGCAACATATTCAAGACTCCAATAATGAACAAGCTGACAATGGAAAAGTACTCACCGTGTACCAGAAACAATGCTGACACAATATAAAACACTACTTGACTAAATGTAAAAAAAAACCCGAACACGGCATTGTATCTTCATCAGCAAAAAAATACTAAAAACATAAAAGGAGAGATGACTGAAAGAGATAGAGATAGAGAGAGAGAGAGAGAGAGAGAGAGAGAGTGAGAGAGATAGAGAGAGAGAGAGTGAGAGAGATAGAGAGAGAGATAGAGAGAGAGATAGAGCGAGAGAGACATAGACACAGAGAGAGACAGAGGGAGTGAGAGAAAGAGAGACATAGACAGAGACAGAGACAGAGTCAAAGAGAGACAGACAGACACACAAACACACACACACACGCAAACACACACACGTCTATGTTTTTGCTGAGTACATTTTCACTGTTATCTTGTTCTTGTTCTTCTCACCTACAGTCTCTTGTTCCTATTCTAATAACAAGAAATTCCTCCGAGGTAGGAAAAACACCCCCGTCAAAGGGAAATAACCTTCTCAGTTGGTGGCAGTGACTGAGTGAGAATGGTTATTTCCCTTTGACCATTAAGATGTCCCTCTATAAGTCCTTGTATAATCTTAATCCACCAATAACTCCCTAACCGTGTGTTTGACTGGTCCCAATTTTTGTAAGGACCGTCTCAGGAATGTATAGAACCTGTTCACCAAGTTTGGTGACGATCGGTCCGTTCATTCTTGAGATCTATATGCAAACACAAACACACAAACAAACAAACAAACAAACAAACAACATCGACCGAAACCTATACACACCCCTATACCGGGGGTGTAAAGAAAGGTAGGTTGTTGGAACGTTTGTTATTGACAATACATTCACAAATATATCGACCCAATTAACGGTCTTTTAAGTGCACAGACAAACAATAATGAAAACGTATCTGGCTGATTTTTCCTTCCGCCTGCCACGAAGCCGCAAGCGAATGAATCATAATGAATTTTTTAAAAATTGATGTAGAGTATGAGTTATTTTTAAATAAGTTGTATAAGTCGGTTTTGGTGCTCCGTCGTTTCGTATTTCGTCGTCGACACGCACATTTTTACGTAAGTCGATTTCTGCAACTTTTCCAGAGAGAGAAAACTGTTGGAACTGTTACGCCATTTTGTGGCCATATTCTCTGCCGGGTAGAGTTACGCCATTTTGTGGCCATATTCTCTGGTAGAGTTACGCCACTTTGTGGCCGATTTCTCTGGTAGAGTTACGCCATTTTGTGGCCGATTTCTCTGGTAGACCTACGCCATTTTGTGGCCGATTTCTCTGATCAGTAGAGTCAGAGACTGTTAAGTACATCATTATTCTCTGGTAGAGTTACGCCGTTTCCTCTCTGGGACTTACGCTTTTTTCTGCACATTTCTGCACATCAAAAAGCTACGTTACGGGTGGATTTCACCACTTCCGGGTAACGCATTTAGATTCTGAAAGCACCAGGTAACGGAGAATGAATTTGCTTAGTCCAAAGCGCAAAAAAAGTCAAAATCGCCAAAAATCGACTTACGCCAAAATTGCGTAAGGACGACGATTTGAAAAGATGAGTCGATACGTTATTTACAGCGCTTTTAAAGGTACAGTCCTTCCGTTAGTTAGTTTGGCTCACCGTCTCAGCTCTGACCAGGCTTTCCCATGTTTGTTTGTTTGCTTAACGCCCAGCCGACCGCGAAGGGCCATATCAGGGCGGTGCTGCTTTGACATATAACGTGCGCCACACACAAGACAGAAGTCGCAGCACAGGCTTCATGTCTCACCCAGTCACATTATTCTGACACCGGACCAACCAGTCCTAGCACTAACCCCATAATGCCAGACACCAGGCGGAGCAGCCACTAGATTGCCAATTTTTAAGTCTTAGGTATGACCCGGCCGGGGTTCGAACCCACGACCTCCCGATCACGGTGCGGACGCCTTACCACGAGGCCAACCGTGCCGGTGGCTTTCCCATGGGATAAACCCATCCCTCCACTTGGACACATACCAAAATCCAACACCCTGACTGCTTGCTGTGGTGAGTTTGGAGTTTGATGTAGAACACATTTTTTGAAAGTCAGTGTCTTTTACAAAATCAATTCATCGAACAAATTCTGATGGTGCACAGAGAGCACCCAGGCTGTTCTTTTTTTATTTTTTTTTTTTTTTTTGGGGGGGGGGGGGTATATGCCACCAGTTTGGTCTTATCCCATGTACAAGTCTGCCAGACCTAAGACAGTGATCCGAACTGTTTTCACGGGAAGGAGTGTCATCAAACAAATGAGGCCGAGCGCAATTTTAACATGTTGCACATAAATTATAAGCAAAAAGAGGATGATAAATAAAAATAAAATAAAATACATAAAAAAAGAAAAAAAGAGAGAGAAGAAGAAAAAAAAAAGAAAAAAAAGAATTAAAAATAAAATAAAATAAAATAAAATAAATTTTAAAAAACATGTTGCACATATCGTATTCATTTAGATTATTTATGTCCCTTTGTTTCTCAGATCGGGAAGGGGTGTGCCTTAAATGTGAAAATATCCGGTATCATTTTGTTGTTTGGATTTAGCATCCTGTATGTTTTGTGTAGACAAGTACAAACGCAAGACAGGACGGACGTTAAAATGAAAAAGGACGGAAATATATTACATCTAAAACCAGGAGTGCGTACGTCCCAGGCCGCGTTTGCTGTAATCTAGCGCGAAGATGCAAGATATGGCAACCAAAAAAGAACAAATATTTACTATACAAAAATAAATTGTACATTACACGTGAAATCTGAGTATGAAAGATCAGTGATGATAAATGTGACCCTCCACCACGAAATGAGTCGCATGTCACCTCGCGCGGTTCTGCGCTAGGCTTAATATAAGTCCGGGGAGTGTTTGGTAACAGTGTGAGGGTCACCTTAGTCACAGGCTTATAACTCAAACAGTTTTCGCTCTTTTCTGAAACGGTTTTCACCACTGGATAGAGCATAAAAAACTCTTTAGGAAAATGTAAAAATATGAAAATCATGCAAAGGTGACATGCGACTCATTCCGTGGTGGAGGGTCACAAATGTTGTTTTACGCCCTCACGGTGAAGCCATTGGAGGCATGTTCCCGGATGTTAGCACGACTTTAGTTTAGATGAGACACACAGGTGTATGCGTGTTTAGGCGTAACCAGCCACCTGCACTTAATAGGCAGAATGACCGAGGTCTTCTACGTGACTCTGTTTTGGAGAGGTGGGTTCTGCTGTAATTGTTCGAACGTCGCTCTCACCCTTTCTAAAAAAAAATACAT